>NC_091353.1:9216556-9284056 GCF_038502225.1 Cherax quadricarinatus
TGACCTTCTGGGGATAACAATATAGTGAATATAGGAAAAATAAAGAAAACTTAAGTTTCTGGAGATCACAACATAGTGAATATATTTGAAGTTATTTATGACGCAAATTTAGATAATTTTCCCATAATACAGTCGAACCTAAAAATTTTAAAATTCTTCCCTCAGGGCACATTATATGTATTTTAAAAACTCAATTCCAAGCTTGGATCTGGTAGCTATATCTTGAATAATTCAAAATAAAACCAAGGTGTCCCATAGCTGGGTTGGCAGCGCACTCAGCTCAAACACTGAGGTCCGTGGTTCGATCTCCGGTACGGGTGGAAACATTAGGACTCGTTTCCTTAAGATACCTGCCGTTCCTATTCACCTAGCAGTAATTAGGTACCTAAGTGTTAATTAGCTGGTGTGGGTTGCATCCTGGGTACAAAACTGACCTAATTTGCCTGAAATGCTCTGCATAACAAGGGGCTTTCTATACAGTATATCACTGATGTCAGCTATGGTCAGTATACCTTGTACATGTACTTGTAGATATAAAAATTATTGTTATTAAAGTTTATTATTATTATTATGGTAATATTGGGAGAGCTAACACTAGAAACCTGATGCAAAATCAGGTCTGGGACCCAGTGGTGGACCTACATTTTTAGGGCCCTGAAGCTTGACCTGTTATGGGGCCCCTTCAAAACCAGCAATGAGGTCTGTTATCTTCTTCATTGGGGTTCTTCCATTAGAGATCACCACAATTTTGTTAAAAATCAATTAAATATCCTTAATTAGGTTTTCTCATTTATGGCGATCCTACATGATGCTTTAAGAACCTTTTAATTTTCATTTTATTTATTTTGTATTGAATTATTTTTTAAAAAACCCTTCTCATACAGTAGACCCAAAATTTTTAAGCAATGTGGACTATAGTAGTTTCTGGGGTCCCTCTCGGATTAGAGACCCTGAAGCTTAAGCTTCTGGCATCCCTCCAGGATTAGGGGCCCTCAAGCTCAAGCTTCTGGGGCCCCTCCAGGATTAGGGGCCCTGAAGCTTAAGCTTCAGGGCCCCAAATGAAAATAAGTAATTTTGTCTGACCTTTTTGGGTTATCTTGATGGGTAATTTATGCTATGATAATTGTATTTATGTGTACCTGTACCTAATAAACTTTTTACAATGGCTAAGATAATATTATATTACTCCGGCCATGAAGGGTAATACTAGAAATGAAAAATTATTTGATTTCCATAGATTTTATTGTTCAAGAGGTGAGAAATTCACCTTTGTTATATGTGTTATATATATATTATATAGTAGTAGTAGTAACAGTAGTAGTGGTTGTAATACTGGTAGTTGTTGTAATAGTAATTGTTTTGTTGTTGTAGTACTGGTAGTAGCTGTTGTTATTGTTGTAGTAGTTGTTGTTATTGTTGTTGTAGTAGTAGTTGTTATTATTGATGTTGTAGTACTGGTAGTAGCTGTTGTTGTTATTGTTGTTGTAGTACTGGTAGTAGCTGTTGTTGTTATTGTTGTAGTAGTAGTTGTTGTTATTGTTGTTGTAGTACTGGTAGTAGCTGTTGTTGTTATTGTTGTAGTAGTAGTTGTTGTTATTGTTGTTGTAGTACTGGTAGTAGCTGTTGTTGTTATTGTTGTAGTAGTAGTTGTTGTTATTGTTGTCTTAGTAGTTGTAGTACTGGTCGTAGTTGTAACAGTAGTAGCTGTTGTTGTTATTGTTGTAGTACTGGTAGTAGCTGTTGTTGTTGTTGTTGTAGTACTGGTAGTAGCTGTTGTTGTTATTGTTGTTGTAGTACTGGTAGTAGCTGTTGTTGTTATTGTTGTTGTAGTACTAGTAGTAGCTGTTGTTGTTATTGTTGTTGTACTGGTAGTAGCTATTATTGTTGTAGTAGTAGTTGTTATTGTTGTTGTAGTAGTAGCTGTTGTTATTGTTGTTGTAGTAGTAGTAGTAGTTGTTATTGTTGTTGTGGTACTGGTAGTAGCTGTTGTTGTTATTGTTGTAGTAGTAGTAGTAGTTGTTGTTATTGTTGTTGTGGTACTGGTAGTAGCTGTTGTTGTTATTGTTGTTGTAGTACTGGTAGTAGCTGTTGTTGTTATTGTTGTTGTAGTAGTAGTAGTAGTTGTTGTTATTGTTGTTGTCGTACTGGTAGTAGCTGTTGTTGTTATTGTTGTTGTAGTACTGGTAGTAGCTGTTGTTGTTATTGTTGTTGTAGTAGCAGTTGTTGTTGTTATTGTTGTTGTAGTACTGGTAGTAGCTGTTGTTATTGTTGTTGTTGTAGTAGCTGTTGTTATTGTTGTAGTAGTAGTTGTTATTGTTGTTGTAGTAGTAGCTGTTGTTGTTATTGTTGTTGTAGTAGCAGTTGTTGTTATTGTTGTTGTAGTACTGGTAGTAGCTGTTGTTGTTATTGTTGTTGTAGTAGCTGTTGTTATTGTTGTTGTAGTAGTAGCTGTTGTTGTTATTGTTGTTGTAGTAGTAGCTGTTGTTGTTATTGTTGTAGTAGTAGCTGTTGTTGTTATTGTTGTTGTAGTAGTAGTAGTACTGGTAGTAGTTGTAACAGTAGTAGCTGTTGTTGTTGTAATAGTACTAGTTGGTGTTGATATTGTTGTTATAGTAGTTGTAGTACTCGTAGTAATTGTTGTAATAGTAGTAGTTGTTGTTGTTGTTGTTGTTGTTACAGTAGCAGTAGTAGTTGTTGTAATAGAACTTGTTGTTCTTGTAGTACTGATAGCAGTAGTTGTTGTTGCTACAATAGTAGTAATAGTTGTTGTTGTTGCTACAGTAGTAGTAGTAATTGTTGTTGCTACAGTAGTAGTAGTTGTTGTTGTTGCTACAGTAGTAGTAATTGTTGTTGCTACAGTAGTAGTAGTAGTTGTTGTTGCTACAGTAGTAGTAATTGTTGTTGCTACAGTAGTAGTAGTTGTTGTTACAGTAGTAGTTCTTATTGTTGTTGTTACTACAGTATTAGTTGTTGTTATTGTTGTTTCAGTAGTAGTAGTTGTTGTTGTAGTTGTTGTAGGATGTAGTTAGCAGTAGTTGTAGTAGTAGTAGAAATAGTGGTAGTTGTTGTAAAAGTAGTAGTAGTTGTTGTTGCTACAGTAGTAGTAGTAATTGTTGTTGCTACAGTAGTAGTAGTAATTGTTGTTGCTACAGTAGTAGTAGTAGTAATTGTTGTTGCTACAGCAGTAGTAGTAATTGTTGTTGCTACAGCAGTAGTAGTAATTGTTGTTGCTACAATAGTAGTATTTTTTGTTGTTGCTACAGTAGTTGTTGTTATTGTTGTTACTACAGTATTAGTTGTTGTTGTTTCACTAGTAGTAGTTGTTGTTGTGGTTATTGTTGTTGTAGGAAGTAGTTAGCAGTAGTAGTAGTAGTAGTAGTTGTAGGTAATTGTAGTAGTAGTTGTAGAAATAGTGGTAGTTGTTGTAAGTAGTAATAGTAGTAGTTGTTGTAAATAGTAGTAGTAATAGTGGTAGTAGTGAACAGTAGTAGTAGTAGTGGTAGTTGTTGTAAACAGTAGTAGTTTGTAACAGTAACAATAGTAGTTGGTAATATAGTAGTAATTAGTAGGTCAGTAGTAGTGGTGGTAGTAATTAATAGTAGTAATAGATATAGATACATAATTTATAATAATAATAATAATTTATAATAAAAATTTATAATAACGTAAGGGCTAAACAGCGTCAATAATAATAATAATAATAATAATAATAATAATAATAATAATAATAATAATAATAATAATAATAATAATAATAATAACTAAGCGCTAAACCCATAAGGGTCAAACAGCGTAATAATAATAATAATAATAATAATAATAATAATAATAATAATAATAATAATAATAATAATAATAATAATAATCATAATAATAATAATAATAATAATAAAGCCAGGGTTCCTGATCCAAGAATTCAGAGCTACCTTCCTCATATCATACCTTTCCTTTTATTCAACCTGCCATTTCCCCAGGCACTGTACGAGCCCTACGGTTTTAGAGCTTCCCCATGATAATAATAGTAATAATAACAATAATAATAAAGATGCCTGGCCCAGGGTGTACATTTTTGAAACAAAAACACAGACAGCAACCGTCTCATTTTTCCCATAAAATACATTAATGGGGCGTCCTCGGACGTGCTAAAATTATATGGGTAAATTATGGGTGATTTTAAGTGGGTGATGTACCTGTAATGTGCTAAAATAAGGCAGAAGACAGCAGCCAGAGTAACGCCATGATGGAGAGGAACCACAACAAACATGGCCGACCACGGCAACTCGCGCTGTGATTGGTCGAGCTGGAGACACTATTGGCTCCTGATTGGTCAGTCAATCCCCAGCGGGAAATACAAAATTCCGAAATCAATATTTTTCTCGTTTTTTTTTTTTTATATATATGTATAATAGTTTCCATTGAGGTATTTTTGAGAAGCTGGACGTTTGGACACTCTAAAACACCGCGTTCGACGGTACGACAAAGCAATTCACCGCTAATTATAAAATATCTGGAAATTTTTACGTCCTATCCACATTTTGACTCCACCAGACGACAGAATTTTGATATATTTTTGAGAATAACTCAATAATATCTAACAGTTTAGTGATAATAAAATGCTTAAATGTTTACGAGATTGTTGATCTATGTTGTATTGTGTTTATCAGGTATATGGAGGTATTGTAAAACTTGTAAATTGACTCTAAAATATATTTTTTGTTGATGTGTGTCGGGGTAGGCCTAGTCAAGGCCTATTGTGACATTTGTAATTGATATATTACCTGCCCAGGAGGCACAACTGACTTTATTATTATGATTATTTTGTATATTAGTGTTATTATTATTGCTAGGTGAACAGGGACAGCAGGTGTAAGGTGACTAACACCCAGGTACCTACTTACTGTTAGGTGAACAAGGACAGCAGGTGTAAGGTGACTAACACCCAGGTACCTACTTACTGCTAGGTGAACAGGAACAGCAGTTTAAGGTGACTAACATCCAGGTACCTACTTACTGCTAGGTGAACAGGGACAGCAGGTGTAATGTGACTAACACCCAGATACTTACTTAATGCTAGGTGAACAAGGACAGCAGTTTAAGGTGACTAACACCCAGGTACCTACTTACTGCTAGATGAATAGCAACAGCAGTTTAAAGTGACTAACGCCCAGGTACCTACTTACTGCTAGGTGAACAGGAACAGCAGTTTAAGGTGACTAACACCCAGGTACCTACTTAGTGCTAGGTGAACAGGGATAGCAGGTGTAAAGTGACTAACACCCAAATACCTATTTACTGTATTTTCATTAAGCACTAAAGTCGCAAGGGTCATACTTACGAGAAATCAGACCCGATCCAAAAGGAGTGCAGATAGCTCCACTTCCTCGTACCAAGAGCCCATTAACATAAACATCCTCCGTTGTGAAAATAGTCCATTTAGAGCAATAATACAAATATAAATCTTAATTAAAAAAATCAAGTATTTTTTCACCACGTATTAACTACACAAAAATATTGTATAATTATTTATACATAGGATTATGAATGAACCAGAGATCTTGTCATAGGCTGACTTCAGGTGGCCCGGTGGCCTGGTGGTTAAAGCTCCCGCTTCACACACGGAGGGCCCGGGTTCGATTCCCGGCGGGTGGAAACATTTCGACACGTTTCCTTACACCTGTTGTCCTGTTCACCTAGCAGCAAATAGGTACCTGGGTGTTAGTCGACTGGTGTGGGTCGCATCCTGGGGGACAAGATTAAGGACCCCAATGGAAATAAGTTAGACAGTCCTCGATGACGCACTGACTTTCTTGGGTTATCCTGGGTGGCTAACCCTCCGGGGTTAAAAATCCGAACGAAATCTTCTTCTTCTTCTTCAGGTCCACATGACAATACATGAACCAGGGATCTTGTCATAGGATGACTTCAGGTCCATATGACAATACATGAACCAGGGATCTTGTCATAGGATGACTTCAGGTCCATATGACAATACATGAACCAGGGATCTTGTCAAAGGATGACTTCAGGTCCATAGGACAATAAAAGAACCAGGGATCTTGTCATAGGATGACTTCAGGTCCATATGACAATACATGAACCAGGGATCTTGTCATAGGATGACTTCAGGTCCATATGACAATACATGAACCAGGGATCTTGTCATAGGATGACTTCAGGTCCATATGACAATACATGAACCAGGGATCTTGTCATAGGATGACTTCAGGTCCATATGACAATACATGAACCAGGGATCTTGTCACAGGATGACTTCAGGTCCATATGACAATACATGAACCAGGGATCTTGTCATAGGATGACTTCAGGTCCATATGACAATACATGAACCAGGGATCTTGTCATAGGATGACTTCAGGTCCATATGACAATACATGAACCAGGGATCTTGTCATAGGATGACTTCAGGTCCATATGACAATACATGAACCAGGGATCTTGTCAAAGGATGACTTCAGGTCCATAGGACAATAAAAGAACCAGGGATCTTGTCATAGGATGACTTCAGGTCCATATGACAATACATGAACCAGGGATCTTGTCATAGGATGACTTCAGGTTCATATGACAATACATGAACCAGGG
Source organism: Cherax quadricarinatus (assembly GCF_038502225.1). Taxonomy (NCBI): domain Eukaryota; kingdom Metazoa; phylum Arthropoda; class Malacostraca; order Decapoda; family Parastacidae; genus Cherax; species Cherax quadricarinatus. The sequence goes on from NC_091353.1 coordinate 9,223,160, forward strand.
ATCTTGTCATAGGATGACTTCAAGTCCATATGACAATACATGAACCAGGGATCTTGTCAAAGGATGACTTCAGGTCCATAGGACAATAAAAGAACCAGGGATCTTGTCATAGGATGACTTCAGGTCCATATGACAATACATGAACCAGGGATCTTGTCATAGGATGACTTCAGGTCCATATGACAATACATGAACCAGGGATCTTGTCATAGGATGACTTCAGGTCCATATGACAATACATGAACCAGGGATCTTGTCATAGGATGACTTCAGGTCCATATGACAATACATGAACCAGGGATCTTGTCATAGGATGACTTCAGGTCCATATGACAATACATGAACCAGGGATCTTGTCATAGGATGACTTCAGGTCCATATGACAATACATGAACCAGGGATCTTGTCATAGGATGACTTCAGGTCCATATGACAATACATGAACCAGGGATCTTGTCATAGGATGACTTCAGGTCCATATGACAATACATGAACCAGGGATCTTGTCATAGGATTACTTCAGGTCCATATGACAATACATGAACCAGGGATCTTGTCATAGGATGACTTCAGGTCCATATGACAATACATGAACCAGGGATCTTGTCATAGGATGACTTCAGGTCCATATGACAATACATGAACCAGGAATCTTGTCAAAGGATGACTTCAGGTCCATAGGACAATAAAAGAACCAGGGATCTTGTCATAGGATGACTTCAGGTCCATATGACAATACATGAACCAGGGATCTTGTCATAGGATGACTTCAGGTCCATATGACAATACATGAACCAGGGATCTTGTCATAGGATGACTTCAGGTCCATATGACAATACATGAACCAGGGATCTTGTCAAAGGATGACTTCAGGTGCATAGGACAATAAAAGAACCAGGGATCTTGTCATAGGATGACTTCAGGTCCATATGACAATACATGAACCAGGGATCTTGTCATAGGATGACTTCAGGTCCATATGACAATACATGAACCAGGGATCTTGTCATAGGATGACTTCAGGTCCATATGACAATACATGAACCAGGGATCTTGTCATAGGATGACTTCAGGTCCATATGACAATACATGAACCAGGGATCTTGTCATAGGATGACTTCAGGTCCATATGACAATACATGAACCAGAGATCTTGTCATAGGATGACTTCAGGTCCATATGACAATACATGAACCAGGGATCTTGTCATAGGATGACTTCAGGTCCATATGACAATACATGAACCAGGGATCTTGTCATAGGATGACTTCAGGTCCATATGACAATACATGAACCAGGGATCTTGTCATAGGATGACTTCAGGTCCATATGACAATACATGAACCAGGGATCTTGTCATAGGATGACTTCAGGTCCATATGACAATACATGAACCAGGGATCTTGTCATAGGATGACTTCAGGTCCATATGACAATACATGAACCAGGGATCTTGTCATAGGATGACTTCAGGTCCACATGACAATACATGAACCAAGGATCTTGTCAAAGGATGACTTCAGGTCCATATGACAGTACATGAACCAGGGATCTTGTCACAGGATGACTTCAGGTCCATATGACAGTACATGAACCAGGGATCTTGTCATAGGATGACTTCAGGTCCATATGACAGTACATGAACCAGAGATCTTGTCATAGGATGACTTCAGGTCCATATGACAGTACATGAACCAGGGATCTTGTCATAGGATGACTTCAGGTCCATATGACAGTACATGAACCAGAGATCTTGTCATAGGATGACTTCAGGTCCATATGACAGTACATGAACCAGGGATCTTGTCATAGGATGACTTCAGGTCCATATGACAGTACATGAACCAGGGATCTTGTCACAGGATGACTTCAGGTCCATATGACAATAAAAGAACCAGGGATCTTGTCATAGGATGACTTCAGGTCCATATGACAGTACATGAACCAGAGATCTTGTCATAGGATGACTTCAGGTCCATATGACAGTACATGAACCAGGGATCTTGTCATAGGATGACTTCAGGTCCATATGACAGTACATGAACCAGGGATCTTGTCACAGGATGACTTCAGGTCCATATGACAGTACATGAACCAGGGATCTTGTCATAGGATGACTTCAGGTCCATATGACAGTACATGAACCAGAGATCTTGTCATAGGATGACTTCAGGTCCATATGACAGTACATGAACCAGGGATCTTGTCATAGGATGACTTCAGGTCCATATGACAGTACATGAACCAGGGATCTTGTCACAGGATGACTTCAGGTCCATATGACAGTACATGAACCAGGGATCTTGTCATAGGATGACTTCAGGTCCATATGACAGTACATGAACCAGAGATCTTGTCATAGGATGACTTCAGGTCCATATGACAGTACATGAACCAGGGATCTTGTCATAGGATGACTTCAGGTCCATATGACAGTACATGAACCAGGGATCTTGTCAAAGGATGACTTCAGGTCCATATGACAATACATGAACCAGGGATCTTGTCAAAGGATGACTTCAAGTCCACATGACAATAAAAGAACCAGGGATCTTGTCATAGGATGACTTCAGGTCCATATGACAGTACATGAACCAGGGATCTTGTCATAGGATGACTTCAGGTCCATATGACAATACATGAACCAGAGATCTTGTCACAGGATGACTTCAGGTCCATATGACAATAAAAGAACCAGGGATCTTGTCATAGGATGACTTCAGGTCCATATGACAGTACATGAACCAGGGATCTTGTCATAGGATGACTTCAGGTCCATATGACAATAAAAGAACCAGGGATCTTGTCATAGGATGACTTCAGGTCCATATGACAATAAAAGAACCAGGGATCTTGTCATAGGATGACTTCAAGTCCACATGACAATACATGAACCAGGGATCTTGTCATAGGATGACTTCATGTCCATATGACAATACATGAACCAGAGATCTTGTCATAGGATGACTTCAGGTCCATAGGACAATGAAAGAACCAGGGATCTTGTCATAGGATGACTTCATGTCCATATGACAATACATGAACCAGGGATCTTGTCATAGGATGACTTCATGTCCATATGACAATACATGAACCAGGGATCTTGTCATAGGATGACTTCAGGTCCATAGGACAATAAAAGAACCAGGGATCTTGTCATAGGATGACTTCATGTCCATATGACAATACATGAACCAGGGATCTTGTCATAGGATGACTTCAGGTCCATATGACAATACATGAACCAGGGATCTTGTCATAGGATGACTTCATGTCCATATGACAATACATGAACCAGGGATCTTGTCATAGGATGACTTCAGGTCCATATGACAATACATGAACCAGGGATCTTGTCATAGGATGACTTCAGGTCCATATGACAATACATGAACCAGGGATCTTGTCATAGGATGACTTCAGGTCCATATGACAATACATGAACCAGGGATCTTGTCATAGGATGACTTCATGTCCATATGACAATACATGAACCAGGGATCTTGTCATAGGATGACTTCAGGTCCATATGACAATACATGAACCAGGGATCTTGTCATAGGATGACTTCAGGTCCATATGACAATACATGAACCAGGGATCTTGTCATAGGATGACTTCAGGTCCATATGACAATACATGAACCAGGGATCTTGTCATAGGATGACTTCAGGTCCATAGGACAATAAAAGAACCAGGGATCTTGTCATAGGATGACTTCAGGTCCATAGGACAATACTTGAACCAGGGATCTTGTCATAGGATGACTTCAGGTCCATATGACAATACATGAACCAGGGATCTTGTCATCTAGTGCACTGTCCCCCAAATACCTTTGTTTCCTGTGTGGTACGTGTTCTACATCTGTGTGGTACGTGTTCTACATCTGTGTGGCACGTGTTCTACATCTGTGTGGTACGTGTTCTACATGTGTGGTACGTGTTATACATCTGTGTGGTACGTGTTCTACACCTGTGTGGTACGTGTTCTACATCTGTGTGGTACGTGTTCTACATCTGTGTGGCACGTGTTCTACATCTGTGTGGTACGTGTTCTACATGTGTGGTACGTGTTATACATCTGTGTGGTACGTGTTCTACACCTGTGTGGTACGTGTTCTACATCTGTGTGGTACGTGTTCTACACCTGTGTGGTACGTGTTTTACATCTGTGTGGTACGTGTTCTACATCTGTGTGGTACGTGTTCTACACCTGTGTGGTACGTGTTCTACATCTGTGTGGTACGTGTTCTACATCTGTGTGGTACGTGTTCTACATCTGTGTGGTACGTGTTCTACATCTGTGTGATACGTGTTTAACATCTGTGTGGTACGTGTTCTACATCTGTGTGGTACGTGTTCTACATCTGTGTGGTACGTGTTCTACATCTGTGTGGTACGTGTTCTACATCTGTGTGGTACGTGTTCTACATCTGTGTGGTACGTGTTCTACACCTGTGTGGTACGTGTTCTACACCTGTGTGGTACGTGTTCCACATCTGTGTGGTACGTGTTCTACATCTGTGTGGTACGTGTTCTACATCTGTGTGGTACGTGTTCTACACCTGTGTGGCACGTGTTCTACATCTGTGTGGTACGTGTTCTACATCTGTGTGGTACGTGTTCTACACCTGTGTGGTACGTGTTCTACATCTGTGTGGTACGTGTTCTACATCTGTGTGGTACGTGTTCTACATCTGTGTGGTACGTGTTCTACACCTGTGTGGTACGTGTTCTACACCTGTGTGGTACGTGTTCTACACCTGTGTGGTACGTGTTCGACATCTGTGTGGTACGTGTTCTACATCTGTGTGGTACGTGTTCTACATCTGTGTGGTACATGTTCTACACCTGTGTGGTACGTGTTCTACACCTGTGTGGTACGTGTTCTACACCTGTGTGGTACGTGTTCGACATCTGTGTGGTACGTGTTCTACATCTGCGTGGTACGTGTTCTTCATCTGTGTGGTACGTGTTTTACATCTGTGTGGTACGTGTTCCACACCTGTGTGGTACGTGTTCTACACCTGTGTGGTACGTGTTTTTCGCGTGTGGTACGTGTTCCACACCTGTGTGGTATGTGTTCTACTCCTGTGCCCTGTCTTGGTTATCCTGCATCTGTATCCTGGGCCTGTGTCCTGCACCTCTGTCCTGTACCTCTGTGTCTTGCACGTGTGTCCTGCACCTCTGTGTGTTGCACCTCATCCTTAGGTTCAGAAACTCTTCTGTCTTCAGTAGGATGCCTGAATCCCCCAGTGTTAGTGTTCAATACTATGAGGCAACATTTCGCCAAAGCAAAGTTGCGCCCAAAACGTCGACTTAAGACTGAATCTCTGGGTTCTTGTGGATGTTGATGAAGGTTCTAATGGGATGTTGATGAAGGTTCTAGTGGGATGTTGATGAAGGTTCTTGTGGGATGTTGATGAAGGTTCTAGTGGGATGTTGATGAAGGTTCTTGTGGGATGTTGATGAAGGTTCTAGTGGGATGTTGATTAAGGTTCTTGTGGGATGTTGATGAAGGTTCTTGTGGGATGTTGATGAAGGTTCTAGTGGGATGTTGATGAAGGTTCTAGTGGGATGTTGATGAAGGTTCTAGTGGGATGTTGATGAAGGTTCTAGTGGGATGTTGATGAAGGTTCTTGTGGGATGTTGATGAAGGTTCTTGTGGGATGTTGATGAAGGTTCTTGTGGGATGTTGATGAAGGTTCTTGTGGGATGTTGATGAAGGTTCTTGTGGGATGTTGATGAAGGTTCTTGTGGGATGTTGATGAAGGTTCTAGTGGGATGTTGATGAAGGTTCTAGTGGGATGTTGATGAAGGTTCTTGTGGGATGTTGATGAAGGTTCTAGTGGGATGTTGATGAAGGTTCTAGTGGGATGTTGATGAAGGTTCTTGTGGGATGTTGATGAAGGTTCTTGTGGGATGTTGATGAAGGTTCTTGTGGGATGTTGATGAAGGTTCTTGTGGGATGTTGATGAAGGTTCTTGTGGGATGTTGATGAAGGTTCTAGTGGGATGTTGATGAAGGTTCTTGTGGGATGTTGATGAAGGTTCTAGTGGGATGTTGATGAAGGTTCTTGTGGGATGTTGATGAAGGTTCTAGTGGGATGTTGATGAAGGTTCTTGTGGGATGTTGATGAAGGTTCTTGTGGGATGTTGATGAAGGTTCTAGTGGGATGTTGATGAAGGTTCTTGTGGGATGTTGATGAAGGTTCTAGTGGGATGTTGATTAAGGTTCTTGTGGGATGTTGATGAAGGTTCTAGTGGGATGTTGATGAAGGTTCTAGTGGGATGTTGATGAAGGTTCTAGTGGGATGTTGATGAAGGTTCTAGTGGGATGTTGATGAAGGTTCTAGTGGGATGTTGATGAAGGTTCTAGTGGGATGTTGATGAAGGTTCTTGTGGGATGTTGAGATTTCGTTCGGATTTTTAACCCCGGAGTGTTAGCCACCCAGGATAACCCAGGGTAGGGAGTGTTCGCCACCCAGGATAACCCAGGGTAGGGAGTGTTAGCCACCCAGACATAAACAGAGATATACACCACAGCACCGTATCATCCTTTGCGGATGATACTAGGATCTGCATGAGGCTGTCATCTGCTGAGGACGCGGTTAACCTCCAAAAAGATATAAACAAAGTTTTCCAGTGGGCAACGGTAAACAATATGATGTTCAATGAGGACAAATTCCAACTACTCCGTTATGGAAAACTGGAGGAGATAATAACTAGAACAGAGTATACTACTGACTCCGGCCATACAATAGAGCGGAAAAATAATGTAAGGGACCTGGGAGTAGTAATGTCTGAGGTGACCTGTACTTAACTCTGTGAAGAAGTGTCTTGTTCGCTCCCGTGGACTGAACCACGATGCCCTCCATCGAGCAACTTTACCAGCAACTTAAGGAAGACTTGAGGGCAGCGAAGATGGAGATACGGCGATTGACCGAGGAAAACAAGAGGATTCGTAGTAGTCCTCCTGTTTCGAGTCCTCAGGTCAAGAAGGGATCGTGGTCAGTGGCTGGACAGCAGGGGACGACGAAGTTGACGATCAAGAAGACGAATGGAAAGCCAGAAACGGTGAAGAAGAAAGAGACTGCTGTGGAAACTCCCGTGGAAACCTCCAACGAATTCTCGGTGCTACCCGACGAATGTGAGTCTACTACTGGGATCGTCACGACGAACGACAACAAGGAAGGTAAGAATATTGTTGTTGTTGGGGATAGCCAGGTTAGATACATGGATAGGGCATTCTGCTTGAAGGACAGGAGTAGGAGACAAAGGGTATGCTTTCCTGGGGCTGGGATGGAGGACATTGTTAGCCGGCTTGACAACATCATGAACGGTAATGGGATCAATCCTATTATTTGCCTCAGTGCTGGAGGCAATGATGTAGGCAAGCGTAGAAGTGAGGATTTAGTTAGAAAGTTCAGGACAGCTATAGACATGATTAGGAAGAAGGGGGGGCGCCCTGTTATATGTGGCATTTTGCCAAGAAGAGGTGTTGGTAATGAATGGTTGTCCAGAGCAATTGGTATTAATTGTTGGCTGGATAAACACTGTAAGGATAATGCAGTACCATTCATTGACAACTGGGACAACTTCTATGGCCGAAATGACATGTATGCCAGGGATGGGGTTCACTTATCCAGGGCAGGTGTGGGTTTCTTGCTAACTCAGTTGAGGGGGTTGTTAGGACTTTAAACTAGGATTAGTTAGAGGTATGGGTTTAGAAATGATTAATAATGACTATGGATATACTGACTTATGCTCTGATATTAAGAATCTTAATAGTAACTGTCATTGAGTAACTCTGGGTAACGATAATTTCAGAAATTGTGTAAAAACAAAGATGAATAGGAAAAATGTGCAGAAGAAAAAACATATGATGGTATTTTATGCTAACAGTCGAAGTGCAAGAAATAAAATTAATGAACTACGTTTGGTAGCATGTGCTGGGAACTTTGATATCATTACATTAACTGAAACGTGGTATGATTTAAAGAGTCGGGATATGACTGCTGAGTGTAATATTCAGGGATTTAAGTTGTTCAATGTGGATAGATGTAATGGGAAGGGGGGAGGAGTTTCATTGTATGTTCGAGAAAATATTAATTGTTGCATAAAAACAGGTATAAAAATAGATGGAGCAGTAACAGAGTCTGTTTGGGTAGAGTTCGTGGAGGGTCAAGAAAAACTAATTCTAGGTGTAATATACCGACCTCCAGGCTTGGATCACGATAGAGGGGGACTTCTTTGGGACGAAATTGTTAGGGCTTCTGGACTCAGTAACATAGTCATAGTAGGGGACTTTAACTTTAGCCAAATTGACTGGAATTCTTTGACAGGTAATCTAGAGTCCAGTGACTTCATGGAAACAGTTCAGGACTGTTTTCTGAAACAGAGTGTAACTGAGCCTACCAGGGGTAATAATTTACTAGACCTAGTCTTGTCAAATAAGGAAACACTCGTGAATAATCTGGAGATCACTGAAGAGCTTGGCGCAAGTGATCACAAATCCATCACTTTTAGCATTAATTGGGAATGCAAGAATAATGATAATACAGTAAAAATCCCTGATTTTCGTTCTGCCGATTATAATGGACTTAGGGAACATCTGTCTAATCTTGATTGGGGATATCTAGCTAATGATTTTATTGACGATAATCATACTTATGAATATGAAGGGATCTGCTTTTATGATTGTTTTCTTAATAATGTACACAGTGCCCAGAGTATATACATTCCCCAGAGAGAAATTAGGTCTAATAATAACGATCCCAATGGGTTAACAGGAGGCTAAAGCATCTATTAGGGGAGAAAAGGGGAATTTATAGGCGCATCAGAAGAGGAGAGGTTAACCTTACTGACCAATATGTTCAGCTTAAAAGAGAAGTAAAAAAGGCGATTAGAAAGGCTAAACGTGACTATGAAATTAGAGTTGCTAATGAATCTAAGACTAATCCAAAGGGGTTCTTTCAAGTGTATAGGACGAAGGTGAAGGAAAAATTAGGACCTCTGAAATCTGGGAATAGACAGCTGACGGATAACGAACTGGAAATGTGCTCCTTATTTAATGACTATTTTTTGTCAGTTTTTACACAGGAAGATGTAAATGAGATTCCAGTAATTAACAATTATTTAGTTCCTGATGAATTTAAGTTAACTAATATTACTGTCACGAGGGACATGGTTATTAAACAGATAGACAAACTGAAACAAAATAAGTCCCCAGGACCCGATGAGTTGTTTTCAAGGGTACTTAAGGAATGCAAGATGGAGCTTAGTCAGCCATTAACGAGTGTATTCAATGCGTCCATCCTTACCAGTGTTGTGCCAGAGTTGTGGAAGATGGCTAATGTGGTTCCTATATTCAAATCAGGGGATAAGTCCACTCCTTCAAATTACCGTCCAATAAGCCTGACATCTATAGTGGGCAAGTTATTAGAATCAATTATAGCTGACATTATCAGAAATCACCTTGAAGAGCATAACTTGATAAATGAATCTCAGCATGGATTCACGAGAGGTCGTTCCTGCCTGACAAACTTACTGACGTTCTTCAATAGAACATTTGAGGCAGTTGACAGTGATAAGGAATATGATATTGTTTATTTGGATTTTAGTAAAGCCTTCGACAGAGTACCTCACAAGAGACTCTTAAGAAAAGTGGCAGCTCATGGTATAGGAGGTAAAGTTCTAGCATGGATTGAGGCATGGCTTACCAATAGAAAGCAGAGAGTTACCATTAATGGAGTGAAATCTGAATGGGGATTAGTCACTAGTGGCGTTCCACAAGGATCAGTTTTAGGCCCTCTCTTGTTCATAATTTACATTAATGACCTTGATGAAGGGATTACTAGTGACATGAGTAAGTTTGCTGATGATACAAAGATAGGCCGTATAATTCACTCTGAGGAGGATATCAATGAACTCCAGGACGATTTGAACAAGTTAATGTCTTGGTCTGAAAAATGGCAGATGAAGTTTAATGTGGATAAGTGTAAGGTACTTGCCCTTGGTAATGAAAATAATCCTCGAAGCTATAATCTAGGTGAAGTAGAGCTTGGTCATACAGAATGTGAAAAAGACTTGGGAGTCATGGTAAGCAGAAATCTAAAGCCAAGACAGCAGTGCCTTAGTGTGCGCAACAAGGCCAACAGATTACTTGGATTTATCTCAAGAAGTATAAGTAACAGAAGTCCAAAAGTTATTTTACAGCTCTATACATCACTAGTGAGGCCTCATTTAGATTATGCTGCTCAGTTTTGGTCCCCTTACTACAGGATGGACATAGACTCATTAGAGAACATACAGAGAAGAATGACTAAAATGATTTACTGTGTAAGGAACCTCCCGTATGAAGATAGACTTAAAGCCTTAAATCTCCACTCTCTGGAGAGGCGTAGAATGAGAGGAGATATCATTGAAGTGTATAAGTGGATGACGGGCATAAACAAGGGAGACATTAATAAAGTACTGAGGGTGTCGAACCAGGTAAGAACCAGGAATAATGGATTTAAGTTGGATAAATTTAGATTTAGAAAGGACATAGGTAAGTACTGGTTTTCTAACAGAGTTGTAGATGCGTGGAACAATCTTCCCAGTGGGGTGATAGAGGCTAGGACCTTGGGTAGCTTTAAGAAGAGACTGGACAAATATATGAGTGGGAGGGGCTGGGTTTGATTGGTGTCAAGGGGTACGGGAGTTATTTCTTGAGTAGCTTTAGGTAGATGTCGTTTTGATAAGGACCTGCCTCGTATGGGCCAGTAGGCCTTCTGCAGTGTTCCTACATTCTTATGTTCTTATGTTGTTCTTATCTCACTTTCAAGGATCACAACAGTGCCACGATCGCACGTGCAAAGAAAATGATAGGATGGATAATGAGAACTTTCAAAACGAGAGATGCCAAGCCCATGATGATCCTTTTCAAATCACTTGTTCTCTCTAGGCTGGAATACTGCTGTACATTAACATCTCCATACAAAGCAGGTGAAATCGCAGATCTAGAGAGTGTACAGAGATCCTTTACTGCACGTATAAGTTCTGTCAAGCACCTTAACTATTGGGAACGCTTGGAAGCATTTGACTTGTACTCGTTGGAACGCAGGAGGGAGAGATATATCATAATCTACACTTGGAAAATCTTGGAAGGAATGGTCCCAAATCTGCACACAGAAATCACTCCCTACGAAAATAAAAGACTGGACAGGCGATGCAAAATGCCGCCAATAAAAAGTAGGGGCGCGTGAGCCCGGTCCCTGGACCCATTGTGTACCTCTGTAATCTGTAAATACTTTTGTAACTTGTCATGATTGTGACTAGACCTACCTGGAGTTCATTACCTTTGTAAATTGTGAGTTCATTACCTTTGTAAATTGTGAATTCATTACCTCTGTAACTTGCTCAGCTATCAAAACTTTGAGGCCCAGTCCCTGGACCAATTATGTACCTCTGTAATCTTTTGACTACCACCCACAGGATGGGTATGGGGTGCATAATAAACATATTAAACTAACTAAACTAACGCCATTGGTACACTAAGAGAAAACACCATAAGTGTCCGGGGCCCAAGACTGTTCAACAGCCTCCCATCAAGCATTAGGGGAATTGCCAATAAACCCCTGGCTGCCTTCAAGAGAGAGCTGGACAGATACCTAAAGTCAGTGCCGGATCAGCCGGGCTGTGGCTCGTACGTCGGACTGCGTGCGGCCAGCAGTAACAGCCTAGTTGATCAGGCCCTGATCCATCGGGAGGCCTGGTCATGGACAGGGCCGCGGGGGCGTTGATCCCCGGAATAACCTCCAGGTAACCTCCAGGTAACCCAGGATAACCCGGGGTAGGGAGTGTTAGCCACCCAGGATAACCCGGGGTAGGGAGTGTTAGCCACCCAGGATAACCCAGGGTAGGGAGGGTTCACCACCCAGGATAACCCGGGGTAGGAAGTGTTAGCCACCCAGGATAACCCAGGGTAGGGAGGGTTCACCACCCAGGATAACCCGGGGTAGGAAGTGTTAGCCACCCAGGATAACCCGGGGTAGGGAGGGTTAGCCACCCAGGATAACTCAGGGTAGGGAGTGTTAGCCACCCAGGATAACCCAGGGTAGGGAGTGTTAGCCACCCAGGATAACCCAGGGTAGGGAGTGTTAGCCACCCAGGATAACCCAGGGTAGGGAGTGTTAGCCACCCAGGATAACCCGGGGTAGGGAGTATTAGCCACCCAGCATAACCTGGGGTAGGGAGTGTTAGCCACCCAGGATAACCCAGGGTAAGGAGTGTTAGCCACCCAGGATAACCCGGGGTATCGTGTGTTAGCCACCCAGCATAACCCGGGGTAGGGAGTGTTAGCCACCCAGGATAACCTGGGGTAGGGAGTGTTAGCTGCCCAGGATAACCCAGGGTAGGGAGTGTTAGCCACCCAGCATAACCCGGGGTAGGGAGTGTCAGCCACCCAGGATAACCCAGGGTAGGGAGTGTTAGCCACCCAGCATAACCCGGGGTAGGGAGTGTTAGCCGCCCAGGATAACCCAGGGTAGGGAGTGTTAGCCACCCAGCATAACCCAGGGTAGGGAGTGTCAGCCACCCAGGATAACCCAGGGTAGGGAGTGTTAGCCACCCAGCATAACCCGGGGTAGGGAGTGTCAGCCACCCAGGATAACCCAGGGTAGGGAGTGTTAGCCACCCAGCATAACCCAGGGTAGGGAGTGTTAGCCACCCAGCATAACCCGGGGTAGGGAGTGTCAGCCACCCAGCATAACCCAGGGTAGGGAGTGTTAGCCACCCAGCATAACCCGGGGTAGGGAGTGTCAGCCACCCAGGATAACCCAGGGTAGGGAGTGTTAGCCACCCAGCATAACCCGGGGTAGGGAGTGTTAGCCGCCCAGGATAACCTGGGGTAGGGAGTGTTAGCCACCCAGCATAACCCGGGGTAGGGAGTTAGCCACCCAGGATAACCCGGGGTAGGGAGTGTTAGCCACCCAGGATAACCCAGGGTAGGGAGTGTTAGCCACCCAGGATAACCCAGGGTAGGGAGTGTTAGCCACCCAGCATAACCCGGGGTAGGGAGTGTTAGCCACCCAGCATAACCCAGGGTAGGGAGTGTTAGCCACCCAGGATAACCCGGGGTAGGGAGTGTTAGCCACCCAGCATAACCCAGGGTAGGGAGTGTTAGCCACCCAGGATAACCCAGGGTAGGGAGTGTTAGCCACCCAGCATAACCCAGGGTAGGGAGTGTTAGCCACCCAGGATAACCCGGGGTAGGGAGTGTTAGCCACCCAGGATAACCCAGGGTAGGGAGTGTTAGCCACCCAGCATAACCTAGGGTAGGGAGTGTTAGCCACCCAGGATAACCCGGGGTAGGGAGTGTTAGCCACCCAGCATAACCCGGGGTAGGGAGTGTTAGCCACCCAGGATAACCCAGGGTAAGGAGTGTTAGCCACCCAGGATAACCCGGGGTAGGGAGTGTTAGCCACCCAGCATAACCCGGGGTAGGGAGTGTTAGCCACCCAGGATAACCCGGGGTAGGGAGTGTTAGCCACCCAGCATAACCCGGGGTAGGGAGTGTTAGCCACCCAGGATAACCCGGGGTAGGGAGTGTTAGCCACCCAGGATAACCCAGGGTAGGGAGTGTTAGCCACCCAGCATAACCCAGGGTAGGGAGTGTTAGCCACCCAGCATAACCCGGGGTAGGGAGTGTTAGCCACCCAGGATAACCCAGGGTAGGGAGTGTTAGCCACCCAGGATAACCCAGGGTAGGGAGTGTTAGCCACCCAGCATAACCCAGGGTAGGGAGTGTTAGCCACCCAGGATAACCCAGGGTAGGGAGTGTTAGCCACCCAGCATAACCCAGGGTAGGGAGTGTTAGCCACCCAGGATAACAAGGACCATGGGCATCAACATTGCCATTCAACAATGGAAATCAGTTAGTTTGACTATTTTGGGTTATCCTGAGTAATCTACACATATGCTAATATATATGATAATCTATGTAATTGTATTTGTGTACCTGTACCTAAGTAAACTTACTTACTACGCTAAATTATTTAAAGATAAGACGGGGTGTGTTAAGGGGTTCGACAAGGTGAGCATCAGGATTCCGGAGGTCGACCTTCAAGGACCCCAATAGCCACTTTGATTATTTATTGAGGTTATAATTGTACTTATGTGTACCTGTGTCTAAAATATGATAAAATCCTCAAATGTAGCTGTGAACGCCTCTGTAAATGACAGTGGAACAACAAGAATAGTCACATTATTAACAACAATATTATTTAGAGGTAGTTTGTGGATCACACATTCCATTTGCTCCTGTAAATTCTAATCCGTTTTTTAATATGATATGTAAGTCCCCCTGTTTGATGCCAGTCGTGACCAGGAGTAGTGGGTAGTGAGAGAGCGTCTGCTGTACCATTCTCATTTCAGTCTAATGATGAACCTGTTTTTCGGTCCTTGAAACCTGAACTGTTATTGGGGAACTCCGCAACTCCTCCTCATAAAGTAAATCCAAAATTTTTAAGCCGTGTGGACTAAAATTCCTTCTGAAGCCTCTCCCGGATTAGGGGCCCTCAAGCTAAAGCTCCATTAGTTTCACAGTACATCCACCCTTGTCTCAGACACCTAGATAATACACGAGGCAGGTGGTGGTACTGGAGACTGCCAGCAGGTGCACAGGTGGCGAGGATAAGAGAGGGAGGTGGCGACACAAGCAGCGACTGTAGCAGGTAGTAGCGTTGTGCTAGGCGACTACCACAGGAGCTCTGAAGCATATGACGACTTGATCTTGTTCGTCAGTAGCGATGAACTCCACCAGCACGTTCCCCTGCGCCTGCGTGAGGGTCAAGAACGTCATATATTATTTTTCTATACACGGGTGACGGATAAACCCGTATAAATCAATATAAATGAATACTCTCTATTTCCACACGAACCTGATACAACTTATACAGACCATAGCTGACATCAATGACTTACTATATAGAAAGTCCCTGGTTATGCAGAACATTTTCCACAACTTAAGTTAATTTTGTCCCCCAGGATGCCACCCCAGGTAAACTCCAGGTAAACACCAGTCGGCTAACACCCAGGTACCTACTTACTGCTTGGTGAACAGGGACAGCAGGCGTAAGGTGACTAACACTCAGGTACCTACTTACTTCTAGATTAACAGGGACAGAAGGGGTAAGGTGACTAACACCCAGGTACCTACTTACTGCTATGTGAACAGTGTCAGTAGGTGTAAGGTGATTAACACCCAGGTACCTACTTACTGCTATGTGAACAGTGTCAGTAGGTGTAAGGTGATAAACACCCGGGATCGAACCACAGACACTCAGTTTACCAAAAGTCAAAGAAGTCTCACCATTCTGGCCTGCAGAGGGATGGTGACGGACTTGGTGATGGTGGTAGGTACCCCAGGCTTGACAGGGCAGGCTGGGGTAGCATAACGACACAAGGGCTTCCTCTTCTCCCCTGGGATGGCCACACGAACTGGCCTTTTACCCCCGTGGACGAACGGCAGCCTCACCCAGGCGTATATGTCGCTCTGAATGTTAAACATCACCTCGTCTGTGGATATAATAACGACACACGATACCTAGAGTTTGGTAAAATACAAATGAAACAGATAACTTTCACGTTTCGCTCAGATTTGGACCATTGCCCTACAAATCATTGATTTTATTCGATTTGATCGAATTATATTATACATTGTTATGCTACAAATTTGTACAACTTTAACCTGGAGTTTACCTGGAGAGAGTTCCGGGGGTCAACGCCCCAGCGGCCCGGTCTGTGACCAGGCCTCCTGGTGGATCAGAGCCTGATCAACCAGGCTGTTGCTGCTTATTTCAAATACTAATTTGTACTTCATGTTGTAATTTGTTTACTATAATTTTGGTATGTACACCAAATCACTATATTTCTTTGTACAACTATATATCATGTCCAAATAAAAATAAATAAATAAATAAATTGATAAGCCTCGGTGTTTTCCTCTCTTGTTCTTTACACCCCTCAAGGGAGGTTCCTTGACGCTGGTGAGGGGCTCTTGATCCAGGGACTTGGATCTGTGCTCCAGTTCCCTGAATTGATCCTGAATACCTTCCAGCCTCCACCCCCCGACATGCATTGTATAATCCTATGGGTTTAGCGCTCCCCCATGATTATAATAATTATTCTTTACATGTGCAGCAGTTAGGTATCTTCCCCCCCCCCTCCGAAACATATCGCCCACATAGTAGGCTTCTTCAGGTTCTGCTGTCTCCTCTACATTCGACTGGAGAAGCCTGCTGTGCAGGCGAAACGTTTCGGAACGAAGATACCTAACAGAGAGAGAAAGAGAATTTGATTACTGATGTGATACCTCGGGATACGAACAGCTCCAAATTCGAACAATTCTGTAAGTGCAGTGTGGAAAATTGCATTTATCTGAATGTAACTCATTATGTACATAACAGTAAATGATAACAAAGATAATTATTATTTATCAGAGTTACATAGACAAGTAGGAATTTGGGACACCTAGGTCGCAAAAATGTCCCCCTTCGGTACCTACAACTGTCTTATCCACAAGTTGCTCTAGACCTATTAATTACCAATGATATATACATACACCAGGAATTCTGGTAAATATATAAATTTGTGAACTGTATATTAAAATTAATAAAACGATTATATATATACAATTTACATAACAGAAGGATAATATCTTAATATCACTCACCAATTTGACTGGAGATTAATGTGTATCATACTCAGAAAACCTCACTGTCTATACATGAAATAACACTGGCCAGAGTTAAACATAAACAGACTTATCTGAGGTTCCTGGAGCTGTCTTGTCCAGTCGCCTGATATCTCAAGTTATGCAGGAATGCACATCCACCAATTTTGACTCCTATTTGAGAGGTGTCAGCCCAATTTTACCTCTAGAGCACGAAAATTCTTCACATTCTTCACTAACGTTTGTGTCCAATTCAAAAAACAATGGCGAGTCTCGTCTGCGCAGGCGCGGTTTCCCATTTTTTATAACATATTTTTTATTAATACAGTATAGCCATCTATTTACATATAACTACTGTATTTCTGGAAAATATATGCAGTATTTTCCACACTGCGGCCGGGTGGAGTTCATTGCTAAACGACTCAAATTGCTCATTTGGCAATGTTGGAGGACCTGGGTACATATAGGATCTGGCATCCACACGGCGACATATTACACAAGATTTAATCACACTTTTTACACTTTGCCGTCCTTGTGGAATCCAGAAAGTTTCCCTAATACAATTTAAGGTATCTTGTACCCCACCATGAATTACATTTTTATGGGCATTTAGCACAATTAAATTTGTTAGATGATGAGTTTTGGGCAGTAAGATAGGGTGTTTAGCATAATCATCCAATTAAGCATTTTGTAACCTACCTCTGCACCTAATTACATTGTTCTCTAAATACAGCCCCAATTTCTCTATTATGGAACCTTTCACAATTTTTCTTTCCATCATCAATTTAATCTCATTTCCATAGATTTCTTCCTGTACCCTCTTTATCCAATATTCAAGAGGATGTGAAAACTTATATGAGATATTCATCTTGTTTAGAAATTTAAACACCAACTTAGTTACATTGATTAGTTTAGGTAAAGAAGAATACCTATTTATATCAATGGCTAAGGAAGGACAAACTATTGGAGTGGTGGTCACAGTAATTTCAACAGGAGCAATATATGCCTTTTGTACAGGCCAATTAGCTTTATTTACCAACCAGCTTGGTCCTTTAAACCATGATACAGCATTTACAAATTTAGCATAAGGTAAACCTCAAGACAAGAAATCAGCTGGATTCTCCTCACCAGGTATATGATTAAATGTTAACATATGCTGACCCAAACTATTATACTTCTCTTGCATCTGATTAATTTCAGTGACTCTGTTTTGTACGTACACAATTTTACTGTTTCCATTACGAATCCATTGTAAGGATACCTCATTATCAGACCAAATTACAGTGTCGCTAATATTTATCTCCTGCAAGACTCAAGAAATCATAATGACACGATTGCAAACAAACCATACCCCCGGCCGGGATTGAACCCGCGGTCATAAAGTCTCAAAACTCCAGCCCGTCGCGTTAGCCACTAGACAGCTAGCCACAATAAGATTCATCCAACTAGGTATATTTCTACACCATAGAAAGGTTAGCACAGGCACCTCTGTGACCACAAATGCAAGTTTTTACAGACGAATCTCCAGCTAGCGTGGCCGTGACGAACTCTAGCTCAAGTCCCTTCACTGCCGTCAACATGACTCAAGAAATCATAATGACGTGACGGGCTGGAGTTTTGAGACTCTATGACTGCGGGTTCAATCCCGGCCGGGGGTATGGTTTATCTCCTGCAACTTATTTCTTATATAATTAGCTAATTTGACACCTGCATAAATGGCTGTTAATTCCAACTGAGGTAAGGTATGTGATTTAATTGGAGACACTTTAGCCTTAGACATAACAAGAGAAATAACACTATTACATTGAAGGTAAGCAACTGCTCCATATGCCAATTTTGAAGCATCACAAAAAATATGGAGTACATTTTTCCCATTTGGATTGGCCACCTGGCGTGGGAACTCCAACATTGGAATTTTTTCATAATCACCAATTAATTCATCCCACCTGCTAATGAAGTCCTCAGGTAGAGTTTCATCCCAAGCACATTTAAGTTTCCATGCTTCCTGTATTAATAATTTCCCTCTTATAGTAAGGGGTGACACTAAACCTAGTGGATCAAAACATTTGGAAACTTCAGCAAGCAAGACTCTCTTAGTTAATTTATTAGGCATACTGTAATTATTAGGTTTTAACATTAACAAATCTCTCTCTCAGTATCCCAAGTTAAACCCAATGCATTACTACATTTTGGCACTTCATCTCCAGGGTAATCTTTACTTATTTTGTCCTTTAATTTGGACGACTTACTATTCCATTCCCTTAGAGGCATATTTGCGCTTTGCATTATTTTATTAGCCTCTCCATAAGTCTTTAACAGTTCCTCTTCAGTTGACGTCACACCCAGGAAATTGTCCACATAAAATTGTTTGCTCATTACTTTACTCAATGGACTTCCCGTACGTTTAAGGTGTGCATTTATCGTCGCTTGAAGTAGGAACGGACTGGATGTAGCACCAAATAATACGCTCATAAAGCGAAAGGTTTTAAGAGGGCTAAGTGAGTTACTAGGATTCTCAGGCCATAAGAAGCGGGTACAATCCCGGTCAGCCTCTTGTAAACCCACTCTTAGGAAAGCTTTACTTATGTCAGCCATAAAGGCTTAATTCTTCACCCAGAAATTTAATAAGATATCTCCTAATTTTTCCATCAACGACGGACCTGTCATCAAACAGTCATTTAAACTTGGTACATTTTTGTTACTCCTGGCACTACAATTAAACACAATCTTCAAAGGAGTGGTCTTAGAATCCTTCTTCACTCTGTGATGTGGCAAATAGTGACCATAAATTTTGGCTTGCTCAAGAGGTACCTCTTCTATAAATTTATTAATTAATTGTTCAGCAATTATATCATTATAGGCAGTTAACAATTCTGGTGTCTTACTCAGTTCGCGGAGCTGAGCCTTTAACTGTCCATATGCCATTCTGTAACTAGTGGGCAATTCTGGATGGTTCAGTCCCCACGGAAGTCGTACCCAGTATTGTCCAGATTCAAATTTTACATCTCTCAGGTATTGCTCCTGAGTAAAAGAATCGTCTGGACTTTCTTCATTTACATTTATTCCAGTGCTGTCTAATTCCCACAATTTATGCACTGGCTCAACACCATCCTCTATGGAAGAATTATACTGGGGCACGATTTCATGAGTAAGACACACAGTTATGGTATTTGTAGTTTCCTCTAGTCATGAATTATTATTACGAGGAATCCTACCATACATTACATGGCCTCTTGCAGTTTTCAAAAGGGTGACACCACATTTCTTTACCATACCCTTTACAAAGGAGGCATAATAGTCACTACCTATCAAAATATTTATTGGGCCTACAGAATCATCACTTACACCAGAAGGTGCTAAATTTACATTATGTGAAAGTCTTTCTGTAGCTTTACTAAGCCCTACTGTAGATATTTTCTCTGGAAGTCTATCTACAATTACTGCATTAACAAGTTTTTTCTCATTGCCCAACCTGACAGTTACATAAACAGTGTCATACAATTGAGCCCTTTTATCCGAGAGAAAACCAGATAATTTTAAAGTTGTGGGATCTCCCGTCTGTACTTTTATACCATCAAGATATTTACGTTTAATGAAAGTACGCTGAGATCCCTCGTCCAATAATGCAGTTATATTTTTTGATTTATGCCTTTTATCATCAATTTTTACCTGTAACACAGGTAAGGCTACTTCAGCAAAACCATCATTATTAACATTAGCAGCAATTTTTACATTAGCTACTGTTTCAGGATTGTCAATATTATCATTATTATCAACATTGTCATATAGACCCTTACACATGACTATATGGTGTCTTCCTTTGTGACACTGATAACAGTTGTTTAATTTGGCATGACAATCCTTTACATTGTGATTACCTAGACATCTGATACATCTGTCAAGTTCCTCCAATCTTTCAACTTTATCATTCCATGAATTGTATGCACTGCAATTCTTAGAAAAATGAGTACCCTTGCAGAAAAGACAATCTCTCTTTTCTTTGATTGGTTTCTTATTAACTGGACTACTCTTAGGAGGGTACTTACTCTTCATACCTTGTGGATATTTCTGATTCCTGCTACTTGATATGCACCTATGCAACTCTTTTTAGGAGATGAATTTTGATTATTACCATTTGGATAATTTTTCCCATTGTGAAACTTGACAGATATCTCAGAGTTATTATGTGTTGCATCTTTAAAATGAGTTAGTTGGCTGGTCTGCAACTGAACAGTTAATTCTTGTAGACCTAGTCTTATTTCCTCCAGACCAAAATAACCCTTGTGATATTTGTTGGAGAGCCATTCAAGTGTTTTACAACTTAATTTATTCTGTACCATGGCACTCAATAACCAGTCTGTTTCCTTCAGATTATATTTATCACTTAAAGTTTTGAGAGTGCTCTCCAGTTTAATTCTAAATTGCTGAAAACCTTTGTAAGTGTGATCTGGAGATTTTAAATTAACAATGATATTCACTAGATCCAACCTACTTTGTTCTATATTACCATAAGTGACTTTCAACAAGTCAACTGCTTCCTTGTAAGAATTATCTACATTGGGAAAGGCTTGTATGAGTATGTGAGCATCTCCTCTTACCTGTCCTTTGAGGTAAAATAATTTAGTTACACAGGCTAGGTCACTCCTGTCATGCACAGCTGCTTTAAAAATTGACCAAAATTCCTCCCAATTTTCTCCAGGATTAAATACAGGTAAACATAATTCTGGGAGTTTTGGCAAAGACATCTTATTTGTTGGAGCAGACTGATTAACTGCCTGGTTTACACATTTAAATTTATTTAAAGCCTGACTTTTACAAGAAAGAATCTTTTCTTCTAATTCATAATACTGATTAATCATGAGATCTACTTCAGTCTCATCTACACAGTTTACTAACAAATCTCCTTCACATTTATTGTAATATAATTTGTATGAATCATATCTATTCCCTAAGGCATGTAAATACAATTTTAAATCATCAGCATTCACAGTTTCTTGATTCATTAATTCCAAACATTTATTATATGCCTTGGTTACATGACCTTTTCTAGCTTGTAGTGATGCTTTCTTTACTCTATATTCCATATGTTTGTCTTCTACATTAATTTCCTCATTTTCAGCCATGATGCAATGTATTATATTCAACTTAATTAATAACACTGATTACAACTTACCTTTGAATAAATCCTAGCTACACTTGAGCTTTGCAATTACATGTAAGAAAATTATAATATAAATTTTAAATACACATTAATAATGTTAGTTACACTTGAGCTTAGTAATTACACATGTAAGAAAATTATAATATAAAATTTAAATGTACATTAATACAAACCTTTAGCCAGACTTGGCTTATCAACATTAATATTATACAAATTAATAAAAATCCTTGCCAGAATTTGGCATAGCAAAATTAATATTATACACATTAATATAATTAGCTACACTTGGCTTATCAATTACACATACACTGATATAAATCTTGGCCAGAATTGTCTTATCAAATTAATATTATACAAATTAATATAAATACTTGCCAGAATTTGGCATAGCAAAATTAATATTATACACAATATAATCTTTAGCCACACTTGACTTGGCTTATCCAAATTAATATTGTAATAATTATAATCCACTACACATTAAGTAAATTTGTGAACTTAACATCCACCTCCTTCTGTCATTTCACATATAATTATTAAGTAATTAACTAATTAATGACTTCACTAATTACCTCTGGTTCAAGAAGGACCAACGAGCAAATTAAATGTGGAAAATTGCATTTATCTGAATGTAACTCATTATGTACATAACAGTAAATGATAACAAAGATAATTATTATTTATCAGAGTTACATAGACAAGTAGGAATTTGGGACACCTAGGTCGCAAAAATGTCCCCCTTCGATACCTACAACTGTCATATCCACAAGTTGCTCTAGACCTATTAATTACAAATGAAATATACATACACCAGGAATTCTGGTAAATATATAAATCTGTGAACTGTATATTAAAATTAATAAAACGATTATATATATACAATTTACATAACAGAAGGAGAATATATCTTAATATCACTCACCAATTTGACTGGAGATTAATGTGTATCATACTCAGAAAACCTCACTGTCTATACATGAAATAACACTGGCCAGAGTTAAACATAAACAGACTTATCTGAGGTTCCTGGAGCTGTCTTGTCCAGTCGCCTGATATCTAAAGTTATGCAGGAATGCACATCCAACAATTTTGACTCCTATTTGAGAGGTGTCAGCCCAATTTTACCTCTAGAGCACCAAAATTCTTCACATTCTTCACTAACGTTTGTGTCCAATTAAAAGAACAATGGCGAGTCTCTTCTGCGCAGGTGCAGTTTCCCATTTTTTATAACATATTTTTTATTAAATACAGTATGGCCATCTATTTACAAATAACTACTTTATTTCTGGAAAATATATACAGTATTTTCCACATGTATATTTGTAAGTGCTTTTGTAAGTATATTTTTGGGGGGTTTGCAGCAAATTAATCTCACAAACTAGTATTTAGTCACTTAGCCATAATACCAACTTACCTCATAATTTGTAATATTTTACAATTAAGAATAAAACTAAGTCTGCCCGAAATGCCTAGCCATGCTAAGTGTTCTAGTGGTACACTCTGTAATCACAATTTTACTACATGTAAACCAAACAATAACCAAATTTCTGTAAACTCAGCATTGTAATCCTTATAGAGAATAAACTTTGAATTCCTTATGGGAAAAAATACGTTCGGTATCGACACTCGAACAGCCTTCTGGAACGAATTAAGTTCATATACCAAGGTAACACTACACTGGAAGCACTCTGCTAGAATGCTCAAGATATTTCAATTTCATCCACCATTACCAGCTATTCTTGACATATAATGCACTCTGACTTTACCTGTTGTAAGCAACTCATTGTAGATAAGATTTTGTCCCGATTTTTAACCTCGGAGAGTTAGCCGCCCAGGATAATGATAGAAAGTCAGTGCGTCATCGAGGGACTGTCTGTCTTATTTCCATTGTGGTCCTTCGAATCTTATCCCCCAGGATGCCACCCATACCATCCACTAACACCCAAGTATCTACTTACTGTTGGGTAAACAGGGACAGCAGGTGTAAGGTGACTAACACCCAGGTACCTACTTACTGTTAGGTGAACAGATGTAAGGTGACTAACACCCAGGTACCTACTTACTGCTGGGTAAACAGGTACAGCAGGTGTAAGGTGACTAGCACCCAGGCATCTACTTGCCGCTAGGTGAACAGGGACAGTAGGTGTCTTAAGGAAACATCCCCAACTTTTCCCTCCATACCGGGGATCGAACCATGGACACTCAATGTATGAAGGAAGAGTGTTGCCAACCAGGCCACGGGTCACCTCATTCAACCACATTTTGCTAAATTAGCATAATTCAAGCCACATATAAACTACACCGAAATGTTTTTGTGCCTAAATTAACTATAATCAGATCACAAGCGTCTCAATAATTATCATTGTAACGCTGCTTATTACTATCATGTTGGGGTCCAGTTCCTGGGCACATCATGTGTCGCTTTTGACCGTTGCCCACACCCTGGGGATGGTGTGTATAATGAAGCTATTAAATTAATACACATACACACCTGGCGGGGCCAGGAGCTGTGAATCGACCCTGTAACCACAAATAGGTGGGTGCACTAGATGTCTGGAGAAGACTCACCTGACTGCTGGGTGAAGGTGATCTTATAAGTACCAGATCGTCCAGCCTGGGCCACACAGGGCCACTTATTGCACTCCTTCACCTCCACCTCCTGGATCTGGGCCACCTGTGGTACATCTGTAAAACGTAGACACACATATATATATATATACCTGGAGTATACCTGGAAAGGGTTTCGGGGATCATCGCCCCTCCCTCGAGGCCCGGTCCGTGACCAGACATTTCGGTAGATCAGGGCCTGGAGGTGGATTCGAACCGTGGCACTGTCACGTAGCAGAGCCAGCGACTCAGCTACGAGCCTTGAGTAGGAGGGCTCCCAGAGACAGAACTTCTCATGGATCTGCTACCTGTCAGGACCACGGTTTGAATCCTGGTCCATCCATCTGCATATTTACACACGCACGCACACACACACAAACACACACACCCACCCACCCACCCACCCACACACACACACACACACACACACACACACACACACACACACACACACACACACACACACACACACACACACACACACACACACAGGAGCTGAGTCTCGACCCTTGCAATCACAATTAGGTGAGTACACACACACACACACACACACACACACACACACACACACACACACACACACACACACACACACACACATACTCACACACACATACTCACACACACACACACACAGGAGCTGAGTCTCGACCCTTGCAATCACAATTAGGTGAGTACACACACACACACACACACATACACACACACACACACACGCACACACACACACACACACACACACACACACACACACACACACACACACACACACACACACACGCACACACAGACACAGAATGTTCCAGAGATGGGACACAGCAACAAGGGGACAAAGTTGGAAGTTGAAGGCACTGATGAATCACAGGGATGTTAGGAAGTATTTTTTCAGTCTCAGAGTAGCCAGGAAGTGGAATACTTGGGGAATCAATTTAGTGGAGGCAGGATCCATTCATAGCTTTGAGAAGAGGTTTGGTACACAAATGCGGATGGATTAACGAATAAATATGAGGAGTGGCAAGAAAGAATCAATGAGAAGTCCCCAGACATCATAGCAGTTACAGAAACAAAACTCACTGAGACAATAACAGATGCAATCGTCCCACCAGGATATCAGATCATGAGGAAAGATAGAAGGGGCAGAGGGGAAGGAGGGGTTGCTCTGCTCGTAAAAAAAACAATGGAAATTCGAGAAAATGGGAGGCATAGACGAGACAGGAGAAAGGGACTACATAGTAGGTACATTTCAGTCTGGGGAGCACAAAGTGGTCATTGCAGTGATGTATAACCCACCACAGAACTGCAGGAGGCCAAGAGAGGAATATGAAGAGAGCAACAGAGCAATGGTGGACACACTTGCTGAGGTGGCAAAAAGAGCTCACTCGAGCAGAGCAAAGTTGCTAGTAATGGGTGATTTCAACCACAGAAAGATTGACTGGGAAAACCTGGAGCCTCATGGGGGTCCCGAAACATGGAGAGCCAAGATGTTGGATGTGGTGCTGGAAAACCTCATGCACCAACATGTTAAGGACACTACCAGAGTGAGAGGGGAGGATGAACCAGTAAGATTGGACCTTGGGTTCACCCTGGGCAGTTCAGACATTGAGGACATCACATATGAGAGTCCCCTAGGAGCTAGTGACCACGTGGTTCTGTGCTTTGAATACATAGTAGAGTTGCAAGTGGAGAAGGTAACAGAAGTTGAATGGGAAAAGCCAGACTATAAAAGAGGGGACTACATAGGTTTGAGGAACTTCCTGCAGGAGGTTCCGTGGGACAGAGAACTGGCAGGAAAGCCAGTAAATGAAATGATGGAATTGTAACAACAAAATGCAAGGAGGCTGTGGAATGGTTTATTCCCAAGGGCAACAGAAACAATGGGAAGACCAGAACGAGCCCCTGGTTTACCCGATGGTGTAAGGAGGCAAAAACTAAGTGCAATAGAGAATGGAAAAAGTACAGAAGTCAGAGAACACATGAAAATAGGGAGATTAGTCGCAGAGCCAGGAACGAGTATGCACAGGTAAGGAGGGAGGCCCAGTAACAGCATGAAAATAACAAAGCATCGAAAGTCAAGACTGACCCGAAACTATTGTATAGCCACATCAGGAGGAAGACAACAGTCAAAGACCAGGTGATCAGACTGAGGACAGAAGGTGGAGAACTCACAAGAAATTATCAGGAGGTATGTGAAGAGCTAAACAGGAGATTTAAGGAAGTTTCTACAGTAGAGACAGGAAGGGCTCTGGGAAGACAGCACAGAAGGGAACATCAAGAGGGAATATACCAACAAGTGTTGGATGACATACGAACAACTGAGGAGGAGGTGCAGAAGCTGCTAAGTGACCTTGATACCTCAAAGGCGATGGGACCGGACATCTCCCCATGGGTCCTTAGAAAAGGAGCAGAGATGCTGTGCGTGCCCCTAACCACAATCTTCAACACATCCCTTGAAACTGGGCAACTACCTGAGATATGGAAGACGGCAAATGTAGTCCCCATATTTAAGAAAGGAGACAGAAACGAGGCACTAAACTACAGACCTGTGTCTCTGACATGTGTAGTATGCAAAGTCACGGAGAAGATTGTCAAGAGGAGAGTGGTGGAACACCTGGAACGGAACAAGATTATAAATGAAAACCAGCATGGATTCATGGAAGGCAAATCCTGTGACACAAACCTTCTGGAGTTTTATGACAAGGTAACAGAAGACACAAGAGAGAGGGGTGGGTTGATTGCATTTTCCTGGACTGCAGAAAGGCCTTTGACACAGTTCCTCACAAGAGATTAGTGCAGAAGCTGGAGGATCAGGCGCATATAACAGGGAGGGCACTACAGTGGATCAGGGAATACCTGACAGGGAGGCAACAACGAGTCATGGTATGTGAAGAGGTATCTCAGTGGGCGCCTGTGACGAGCGGGGTCCCACAGGGGTCAGTTCTAGGACCAGTGCTATTTTTGATATAAGTGAACGACATGATGGAAGGAATAGACTCTGAAGTGTCCCTATTTGCAGATGATGTGAAGCTGATGAGAGGAATTAAATCGGATGAGGATGAGGCAGGACTGCAAAGAGACCTGGACAGGCTGGACACGTGGTCAAGAAACTGGCTTCTCGAATTCAACCCTGCCAAATGCAAAATCATGAAGATTGGGGAGGGGCAAAGAAGACCGCAGGCAGAGTATAGGCTAGGTGGACAAAGACTACAGACCTCACTCAGGAAGAAAGATCTTGGGGTAACCATAACACCGAGCACGTCACCGGAGGCACACATCAACCAAATAACTGCTGCAGCATACGGGTGCCTGGCAAACCTGAGAATAGCATTCCGATACCTTAATAAGGAATCGTTCAAAACACTGTACACTGTG
Organism: Cherax quadricarinatus; assembly: GCF_038502225.1. Classification (NCBI taxonomy): domain Eukaryota; kingdom Metazoa; phylum Arthropoda; class Malacostraca; order Decapoda; family Parastacidae; genus Cherax; species Cherax quadricarinatus. Next base: position 9,251,012 of record NC_091353.1, read on the forward strand.
TATGTTAGGCCCATACTGGAGTATGCAGCACCAGTCTGGAACCCACACCTGGTCAAGCACGTCAAGAAGTTAGAGAAAGTACAAAGGTTTGCAACAAGGCTAGTTCCAGAGCTCAGGGGAATGTCGTACGAGGAAAGGTTGAGGGAAATCGGACTGACGACACTGGAGGACAGAAGGGTCAGGGGAGACATGATAACGACATACAAGATACTGCGCAGAATAGACAAGGTGGACAAAGAGAGGATGTTCCAGAGAAGAGACACAAGGGGTCACAATTGGAAGCTGAAGACTCAGACGAGTCACAGAGACGTTAGGAAGTATTTCTTCAGTCATAGAGTTGTCAGCAAGTGGAATAGCATAGCAAGTGAAGTAGTGGAGGCAGGAACCATACATAGTTTTAAGAAGAGGTATGACAAAGCTCAGGAAGCAGAGAGGGGGAGGACCTAGTAGCGATCAGTGAAGAGGCGGGGCCAGGAGCTGAGCCTCGACCCCTGCAACCACAATCAGGTGAGTACAATTAGGTGAGTACACACACACACAGGACCAGGAGCTGTGTCTCGACCCCTGTAACCACAATTAGGTGAGTACACATGACGGAAGGGATAGACTCAGAAGCGTCCCTGTTTGCAGATGATGTGAAGTTAATGAGGAGAATTAAGTCAGATGCGGACCAAACAGGTCTACAAACAGACCTGGACAGGCTGGATGTGTGGTCCGGCAACTGGCTCCTAGAATTTAATAAATAACAAAAAGGCACAATACCGTGACTGGAACGATACACAAATAACCCGCACATAAAAGAGAGAAGCTTACGTCGACGTTTCGGTCCGACTTGGACCATTGACAAAGTCACACTGTGACTTTGTCAATGGTCCAAGTCGGACCGAAACGTCGTCGTAAGCTTCTCTCTTTTATGTGCGGGTTATTTGTGTATCCTAGAATTTAACCCCGCCAAATGCAAAGTCATGAAGCTCGGAGAAGGGCAAAGAAGACCGCAGACAGAGTATAGGCTAGGGGGCCAAAGGCTGCAAATCTCACTCAAGGAGAAAGACCTAGGAGTGAGTATAATACCGAGTACACCGCCAGAAGCACACATTAACCAGATAACTGCTGCGGCATATGGGCGCCTGGCAAACCTGAGAATAGCGTTCCGGTACCTCAGTAAGGAATCGTTCAAGACTTTATACACTGTGTACGTCAGGCCCATACTGGAGTACGCAGCACCAGTTTGGAACCCACACCTGGTCAAACACACCAAGGAATTAGAGAAAGTGCGAAGGTTTGCAACAAGGTTGCTTCCAGAGCTAAGGGGAATGTCCTACGAAGAAAGGTTAAGGGAAATCGGTCTGATGACACTGGAGGACAGGAGGGTCAGGGAAGACATGATAACGACATACAAAATACTGCATGGAATAGACAAGGTGGACAGAGACAGGATGTTCCAGAGATGGGACACAGAAACAAGAGGTCACAATTGAAAGCTGAAGACTCAGATGATTCAGAGGGATGTTAGGAAGTATTTCTTCAGCCACAGAGTTATTAAGAAGTGGAATAGTGTGACAAGCAATGCAGTGGAGGCAGGAACCATACATAGTTTTAAGACGAGGTATGATATATATATATAATATGTATATATATATATATTTATATATATATATATATATATATATATATATATATATATATATATATATATATATATATATATATATATATATATATATATATATATATATATATATATATATATATATATATATATATATATATATATATATATATATATATATATGATAGTTTAAATCCTACCTAATGGACATTACAAATCCTACTTATTACATAAGACAAATCCTACTTACTGCACAATACGAATCCATCCTTGTCATCAACACGTATTGCTGTACTGGTTGATGACCACCACATCACCACCACCATCAATACAATGCCACACATCCTGTGAAGACACAGCAACCATACCAAGTGTCATGAGTGACAATATTCAGGCTGTTTCAGAAAGATGGTCCTAATTTCATAACAGTATATACTGAAATTGGGTCCTTTCTGAAACACCCTGTATATCGCTACCCAGCTATATGGTTAACCACAATTAGTAGTGTGCTCTGTCGCTCCCAGACAAAGGTTGAAGACTCCACCAATAATAATAATAATAATAATAATAATAATAATAATAATAATAATAATAATAATAATAATAATAATAATAATAATAATAATAATAACAATAATAATAATAATAATATTCATTATTTGTTCCAGTACATGATACAACTTATACAGACCATAGCTGACATCAATGACATACTACAAAGAAAGTCCCTGGTTATGTAGAGTATTAACCACAACTTAGATTAATTTTGTCCCCCAGGATGCCACCCACACCAGTCAAATAACGCCCAGTACATACTGCTAGGTGAACAGGGACAGTAGGTGTAAGGTGACTGCCACCCAGGTGCCTACTTACTGCTAGGTGAACAGGGACAGCCCAATGTTTGCACCCATACCAGGGATCGAACCCCGGTTTGTGGGATGAGTGCAGTAGCAATCGAGCTACAGAACACACCCTTACGGGTACCTGGCGAGGAGTATACCTGGAGAGGGTTTTGGGGATCAACGCCCCTGCGGCCAGGTCTGTGACCAGGCCTCATGATGGATCAACCAGGCTGTTACTGTTGGCCGCACGTAAACCAACGTAGGAACCACAACCTGGCTGGTTTAGGTACTGACTTTAGGTGCCTGTCCAGTGCCTTCTTGAAGACAGCCAGGGATCTAGTGGTAATCCCCCTTATGTATGCTGGGAGGCAGTTAAACAGTGTTGGGCCCCTGATACTTATTGTGTTGTCTCTCAGTGTACTCGTGGCGCCCCTGCCTTTCGTCGGGGGAATGTTGCATCTCCTGCCGAGTCTTTTGCTTTCATAGGGAGTGATTTCCGTGTGCAGATTTGGGACTAATTCCTCTAGGATTTTCCAAGTGTATAATATCATGTATCTTTCTCGCCTGCGTTCCAGGGAGTACAAATCAAGGGACTTCAACTGTTCCCAATAATTTAGGTGCTTTATTGTACTTATACAGCACCTTTCAAGGCAGGTGAAATTGCTGACCTAGAAAATGTACAGAGAACCTTCACGGCACAGTACTCGCTCCCATCTTGTTCCTCATCCTCATATCTGACATAGACAAGGATGTCAGCCACAGCACCGTGTCTTCCTTTGCAGATGACACCCGAATCTGCATGACAGTGTCTTCCATTGCAGACACTGCAAGGCTCCAGGCGGACATCAACCAAATCTTTCAGTGGGCTGCAGAAAACAATATGAAGTTCAACGATGAGAAATTTCAATTACTCAGATATGGTAAACATGAGGAAATTAAATCTTCATCAGAGTACAAAACAAATTCTGGCCACAAAATAGAGCGAAACACCAACGTCAAAGACCTGGGAGTGATCATGTCGGAGGATCTCACCTTCAAGGACCATAACATTGTATTGATCGCGTCTGCTAGAAAAATGACAGGATGGATAATGAGAACCTTCAAAACGAGGGATGCCAAGCCCATGATGACACTCTTCAGGTCACTTGTTCTATCTAGGCTGGAATATTGCTGCACACTAACAGCACCTTTCAAGGCAGGTGAAATTGCTGACTTTGAAAATGTACAGAGAACCTTCACGGCGCGCATAACGGAGATAAAACACCTCAATTACTGGGAACGCTTGAGGTTCCTGAACCTGTATTCCCTGGAACGCAGGAGGGAGAGATACATGATTATATACACCTGGAAAATCCTAGAGGGACTAGTACCGAACTTGCACACGAAAATCACTGACTACGAAAGCAAAAGACTTGGCAGACGATGCAACATCCCCCCAATGAAAAGCAGGGGTGTCACTAGCACGTTAAGAGACCATACAATAAGTGTCAGGGGCCCGAGACTGTTCAACTGCCTCCCAGCATACATAAGGGGGATTACCAACAGACCCCTGGCAGTCTTCAAGCTGGCACTGGACAAGCACCTAAAGTCGGTTCCTGATCAGCCGGGCTGTGGCTCGTACGTTGGTTTGCGTGCAGCCAACAGTAACAGCCTGGTTGATCAGGCTCTGATCCACCAGGAGGCCTGGTCACAGACCGGGCCGCGGGGGCGTTGACCCCCGGAACTCTCTCCAGGTAAACTCCAGGTAATACATACAATTAAAGTTCTCTGTATATTCTCCAGGTCAGCACTTTCGCCTGCCTTGAAAGGCGCCGTTATTGTACAGCAATATTCAAGCCTAGAGAGAACTAGCGATTTGAAGAGAATCATCAAGGGCTTGACCTTCCTATCATTTTATGTTTCGTTTTCTCTTCCTTGCGATGGAGATTTTATTGGAATTATGAGACTCAGTCCTCATTTGGGGCAGATGTTTCAAGAGGCACGTAAGTTCCCCTGTCTTCTAATAACATGTTCATTTTTCCTCTGTTATCTATCTTGTCCATAATGACCAGACCTACCTGGAGTTCATTACCTTTGTAAATTGTGAGTTCATTATCTTCGTAAATTGTGAGTTCATTACCTTTGTACCTAGTTCAGCTATCAAACTTTGGAGCCCAGTCCCTGGACCCATTATGTACCTCTGTAATCTGTAAATACTTTTGTAACTTGTCATGATTGTGACCAGACCTACCTGGAGTTCATTACCTTTGTAAATTGTGAGTTCATTACCTTTGTAAATTGTGAGTTCATTACCTCTGTAACTTGCTCAGCTATCAAAACTTTGGAGTCCAGTCCCTGGACCCATTATGTACCTCTGTAATCTGTAAATACTTTTGTAACTTGTCATGATTGTGACCAGACCTACCTGGAGTTCATTACCTTTGTAAATTGTGAGTTCATTACCTTTGTAAATTGTGAGTTCATTACCTCTGTAACTTGCTCAGCTATCAAAACTTTGGAGTCCAGTCCCTGGACCAATTATGTACCTCTGTAATCTTTTGACTACCGCCCACAGGATGGGTATGGGGTGACTACCGCCCACAGGATGGGTATGGGGTGACTACCGCCCACAGGATGGGTATGGGGTGCATAATAAACATATTAAACTAAAAATTTGCTTTGTCTGTTTCGCAAGGTGAAGTCCAGGATCTTTCCTTAATTCATGGTATAACTCAACAAATCTTTGAGGACAATTGTGGTGTAGAGGTCTGAGCAAGCTCAGACCTGGAAGGCCTTGGTCAGATATTCAAAAACTCCAGCTGTGGGTCATCATATGACTAAGACCAGCGTCAGGAAACACTTGTCCTGTTTCCTGACAAACCTTACCTAACCTAACCTGAAGACCAGCGTCAGGAAACACTTGTCCTGTTTCCTGACAAACCTTACCTAACATAACCTGAAGACCAGCGTCAGGAAACACTTGTCCTGTTTCCTGACAAACCTTACCTAACATAACCTGAAGACCAGCGTCAGGAAACGCTTGTCCTGTTTCCTGACAAACCTTACCTAACCTAACCTGAAGACCAGCGTCAGGAAACACTTGTCCTGTTTCCTGACAAACCTTACCTAACCTAACCTGAAGATCAGCGTCAGGAAACACTTGTCCTGTTTCCTGACAAACCTTACCTAACCTAACCTGAAGACCAGCGTCAGGAAACACTTGTCCTGTTTCCTGACAAACCTTATCTAACCTAACCTGAAGACCAGCGTCAGGAAACACTTGTCCTGTTTCCTGACAAACCTTACCTAACCTAACCTGAAGACCAGCGTCAGGAAACACTTGTTCTGTTTCCTGACAAACCTTATCTAACCTAACCTGAAGACCAGCGTCAGGAAACACTTGTCCTGTTTCCTGACAAACCTTATCTAACCTAACCTGAAGACCAGCGTCAGGAAACACGTCCTGTTTCCTGACAAACCTTACCTAACCTAACCTGAAGACCAGCGTCAGGAAACACGTCCTGTTTCCTGACAAACCTTACCTAACCTAACCTGAAGACCAGCGTCAGGAAACACTTGTCCTGTTTCCTGACAAACCTTACCTAACCTAACCTGAAGACCAGCGTCAGGAAACACTTGTCCTGTTTCCTGACAAACCTTACCTAACCTAACCTGAAGACCAGCGTCAGGAAACACTTGTCCTGTTTCCTGACAAACCTTACCTAACCTAACCTGAAGACCAGCGTCAGAAAACACTTGTCCTGTTTCCTGACAAACCTTACCTAACCTAACCTGAAGACCAGCGTCAGGAAACACTTGTTCTGTTTCCTGACAAACCTTACCTAACCTAACCTGAAGACCAGCGTCAGGAAACACTTGTCCTGTTTCCTGACAAACCTTACCTAACCTAACCTGAAGACCAGCGTCAGGAAACACTTGTCCTGTTTCCTGACAAACCTTATCTAACCTAACCTGAAGACCAGCGTCAGGGAACACTTGTCCTGTTTCCTGACAAACCTTACCTAACCTAATGCCACCCACAACAGTCAGCTAACCTACATAAACCTACTTACTGCAAGGTGAACAGGGCAGCAAGTGTAAGGAAACACACGACATCGATAAATATATTGTAAAAGTTTAAAACTTCCTTCTTGTGACTCTCTTCCTCGTCAGAAACTTGTGTAACCAAACTGTGGAACGCAAGTCACTACGAGACAGTGTGTGCAGCTGTGACGCCACGTTACGGTGACGTAACACGGTAGTCAAGGTGTGTGCAGCTGTGACGCCACGTTAATGTGATGTAACTACGGTGACCCATCCTTACTGTTAGATTCACGGGAGAGCGCTAAATCTGTAAGGTTATACGGCGCCTGAGGAAGAGAATGTAATCATATTTGAGCCAAGCCTTTCACCAGTATCCAGGCGTCTCCTATGTAGGAAGATAAACAAAATAGACTTACTAAGGATCCCAATGGAAATAAGTCACTGACTCTTTTTGGGTTGTCCTAAGTAATTTACACATGTTAAAACATGTATGATAATTGTACTTATGTGTACCTGTGCCTAAATAAACCTACCACAGAGTAAGCGTAGCTTAATTTTTTCACGTATTAATAATAATAAATTCAATTAGCACTCGAGCAGAAAGATTTCATTCGGATATGCTTCCTCTTCTTCTTCTTCTTCTTCTTCTTCTTCTTCTTCTTCTTCTTCTTCTTATTCTTCTTCTTCTTCTTTTCCTCTTCTTCATCTTCAGATTACAAAAGTCCATCATAAACACAAACTCCAGCGATCACGCCACAAAATTACAAAATTCATGGCAAGACAATTTTACCTTAGTTACCCACTGAAATTATCTCAGCGGCTCACTTTCTCTTACAACAATTTTGTTATTATCGTTACTAAATTCACGTTGGTAATGGGAAGTAATCAGATTCCATCCATGGGTGAGATGATCGGCTCTAATTCATTAAATCAAGAACCCTTCACCAGCATCGTTTTTTTTTATACCATTATTACTCTAACATACAAATTTAGTAGTATTTATAGCCATCATATCAGTTTACTAAGCAGTGATTATTTGTTATTTGTTTACGTAAATGAGGTCAAAAACCAAGTTTGAGAAGATCAGCTGATGCTTGATCAGTAATTGGTTATCTGACAGAGACTCTGAGTCAGACCAAATGGAAATAAATAAAGTACCTCAATGGAAATAAGTCACTTTGTCAGACTTTTTTTTTGTGTTATCCCAGGTTCTCTACACATATGTTGCTATGTATGATAATCTATGTAACTGTAATTATGTATACCTGAACAAACTTGCTTATTCTTGACAGACGTACCTCTGTAATCTGTAAATACCTTTGTAACTTGTCATGATTGTGACCAGACTTACCTGGAGTTCATTACCTTTGTAAATTGTGAGTTCATTACCTTTGTAAATTGTGAGTTCATTACCTTTGTAAATTGTGAGTTCATTCCCTCTGTAACTTGCTCAGCTATCAAAACTTTGGAGTCCAGTCCCTGGACCAATTATGTACCTCTGTAATCTTTTGACTACCGCCCACAGGATGGGTATGGGGTGCATAATAAACATATTAAACTAATTAAACTCTTGACAGACAAAACACCACCACCATTTGGGGAAGGGGTTGTAAAGCTGCTAGAGAAAGGTAACACGACTGCAAACAAATTAGGGAAGGATTTGAACCCATGACAAATGAGTCCTGAAACTCCAGGACAATGTGTTAACCACTTGGCCAGCTGGCTCTAAAGATTTATCCAGACTAGTTGGTGGACAAGTGGTTAACGCACTGGCCTATGAGTTTAAGAACTGATTTGCCCTGAGTTCAAGTCCCTCCCGTTCCGTGGTTAGATTTTTTTTTCTGATAAGAGAAACTACGACACAATGGAAATCTTCAACAAGGCAAAATTTCTCTTGGAGACGATTCATTTTTAACATCTAGTGTTCTAGTGGTACACTCTGTAATCATTATTTAACTACAAGTAAACCACACAATAACCAAATTCTGTAAATTCAACATTGTAATCCTTATAGAGAATAAACACAGTTGAAAAAACTTGTTCTTACAGAGGTACATAATGGGTCCAGTGACTGTACCCATTATGTACCTTTGTAATGATGAGGTACAGTCCTTGGACCCATTATGCACCTCTGTAATGTTGAGGTACAGTCCCTGGACCCATTATGTACCTCTGTAATGTTGAGGTACAGTCCCACGACCCATTATGTACCTCTGTAATGTTGAGGTACAGTCCCACGACCCATTATGTACCTCTGTAATGATGAGGTACAGTCCTTGGACCCATTATGCACCTCTGTAATCTTTTGACCACCGCCCACAGGATGAGTATGGGATGCATAATACTAAACTAACTCATCTCCAAGAAAAAAAAAACATTGTCTCGAGAAATGTATTCCATTCTCCCACAATTCCTTGCCATCACTACCACCTATAGTAAATAACGTAAGTAAAGAACTCACCCTAAGATATTTAAGTTGGTCGTAGTGAGAGAGGTACCTGGCTGAGGTGCTGCCAGGGGGAACTCTCATAGAGTTATGGAGAGTCTTCCCCGTGTTTGGCTCCCTCACACTTTCACTATCAAAACTGTGGGAGGGGAAGGGAAGGGGGAGGGGGGTTGATGGGGAATGAGGGAGTGGGTAATGAGTAAACTGAGAATGGAGGGAAGGGAGATAGGACGACACAGAACAAAGATTTACAAGCTACAACCCACACCCACAATGTTCATTTATTTTTTGAATAGGTTAGTAAGTTTATTTAGGCACAGGTACACATATGTTCAATTATCATATATAGTAACATATGTGTATATTGCCTAGGATAACGTAAAAAAGTCAGATAACGTGATTTATTTCCATTGTGGTCCTGGACCGTGCAGTCACTGGATGGTCCAGGACGGAATGAGACATGGTCGAGTTTCCTCTCAAATTTCCGGATTACTGGTGAATTATTCCAGCCACGATATTGTTCAGGAAACAGGACAAGTGTTTCCTGACGCTGGTCTTAGCAATATGATGACCCACAACTTGAGCTTTTGATCATCTGACCGAGGCCTTCCACTGGCTTGCCACTCCACCCCTTCAAAAATCATAGTCTGTACGCAGCCTCAAGTACCCTTTCTGTCGTCGATAGGCTTTAAATCCAGTTAACCCCCATGGAAACAGCACTACAGTAAACCATTGTTCAAATCATAGTCTGTTCCTCATTCTTGTACCTTTCTTCACACAAGTATCAGCGTCACGACTTTTAAAACAACCACAGCGTCAGACCGTCACTGTGTCGACCTGTGTCTCCTCACCACTGCTCTCACATATACTTAGAAAAACTCCTTGGTCCTTTGTCTTGTAACTTGTTCAGTTATCAAAACTTTGGGGACCAGTCCCTGGACCCATTATGTATCTCTGTAATGTTGAGGTACAGTACCTGGACCCATTATGTACCTCTGTAATGTTGAGGTACAGTCCCTGGACCCATTATGTACCTCTGTAATGTTGAGGTACAGTCCCTGGACCCATTATGTACCTCTGTAATGTTGAGGTACAGTCCCTGGACCCATTATGTGTCTCTGTAATGTTGAGATACAGTCCCTGGACTTACTATGTACCTCTGTAATGTTGAGGTACAGTACCTGGACCCATTATGTTTCTCTGTAATCTTTTGACTGCCACCCACAGGATGGGTCTGAGGTGCATAATAAACATATTAAACCAAACTAAACCTTGTGTTGTTTCCTGACAAACCTAACACCTGATCCTTGGTTTGTCGGTTAACGGGGTTCATAGCTTAACGATTACACTAGGATCATTAAGGCTGAATGTAACCTGTTAATCAAGAGTCAAGAATACAATACTCTCAGCGTATATACATGCTGAGAAACATACACCTCCCAGTGTGTATATCCTCTGCCATGACTTTGACAAATCCTCAAAATTTACTGTTTCAAGCACATTCGTTTTTTATATATACGACTTTTACATAATACGTCATTTAGAACTTAATATAAATAAGACACCTCAGACTTTTTCTGGATATCCTGGAGGTAATTTACAGTACGATAATTGTACTTACGTGTATCTAAATAAGCTAATTTATCTACGACAATCATAACATCAACGGAGAAACTTACAATCATAAAAATTATCACCAACAAGGAAAATTTCCACTTACAGAAGCCTGTACCTGGAAGAGTTTAGGCCTATAGACATGATGAGACAGAAACCTAATGTTTGGTTGGTTAGTAAGTGTATTTAGGCTCAGGTCCACATAAGGACAGTTATCATATATAGTAACATATGTGTAGATTAACCAATGGGATAACCCCAAAAAAAAAAAGTCGGACAAAGTGACTTATTTCCACTGGGATCCATTGGTTAATAGAGTATAACTTTATCGACTCACTAGAGGGCCATTGAGACTACACATCGCCCTTACATAAAAAAAATACATTAATCACTAAAATAGGAACGAACGTAAACAGTCAACATATGTACGTTACAGCAGAGAACAAGACAAGTGTTTCCTGACGCTGGTCTTCAGGTTAGGTTAGGGAAGGTTTGTCAGGAAACAGGACAAGTGTTTCCTGACGCTGGTCTTCAGGTTAGGTTAGGTAAGGTTTGTCAGGAAACAGGACAAGTGTTTCCTGACGCTGGTCTTCAGGTTAGGTTAGGTAAGGTTTGTCAGGAAACAGAACAAGTGTTTCCTGACGCTGGTCTTCAGGCTAGGTTAGGTAAGGTTTGTCAGGAAACAGAACAAGTGTTTCCTGACGCTGGTCTTCAGGTTAGGTTAGGTAAGGTTTGTCAGGAAACAGGACAAGTGTTTCCTGACGCTGGTCTTCAGGTTAGGTTAGGTAAGGTTTGTCAGGAAACAGAACAAGTGTTTCCTGACGCTGTTCTTCAGGTTAGGTTAGGTAAGGTTTGTCAGGAAACAGGACAAGTGTTTCCTGACGCTGGTCTTCAGGTTAGGTTAGGTAAGGTTTGTCAGGAAACAGAACAAGTGTTTCCTGACGCTGGTCTTCAGGTTAGGTTAGGTAAGGTTTGTCGGGAAACAGGACAAGTGTTTCCTGACGCTGGTCTTCAGGTTAGGTTAGGTAAGGTTTGTCAGGAAACAGAACAAGTGTTTCCTGACGCTGGTCTTCAGGTTAGGTTAGGTAAGGTTTGTCAGGAAACAGGACAAGTGTTTCCTGACGCTGGTCTTCAGGTTAGGTTAGGTAAGGTTTGTCAGGAAACAGGACAAGTGTTTCCTGACGCTGGTCTTCAGGTTAGGTTAGGTAAGGTTTGTCAGGAAACAGGACAAGTGTTTCCTGACGCTGGTCTTCAGGTTAGGTTAGGTAAGGTTTGTCAGGAAACAGGACAAGTGTTTCCTGACGCTGGTCTTCAGGTTAGGTTAGGTAAGGTTTGTCAAGAAACAAGACAAGTGTTTCCTGACGCTGGTCTTCAGGTTAGGTTAGGTAAGGTTTGTCAGGAAACAGGACAAGTGTTTCCTGACGCTGGTCTTCAGGTTAGGTTAGGTAAGGTTTGTCAGGAAACAGAACAAGTGTTTCCTGACGCTGGTCTTCAGGTTAGGTTAGGTAAGGTTTGTCAGGAAACAGGACAAGTGTTTCCTGACGCTGGTCTTCAGGTTAGGTTAGGTAAGGTTTGTCAGGAAACAGGACAAGTGTTTCCTGACCCTGGTCTTCAGGTTAGGTTAGGTAAGGTTTGTCAGGAAACAGGACAAGTGTTTCCTGACCCTGGTCTTCAGGTTAGGTTAGGTAAGGTTTGTCAGGAAACAGGACAAGTGTTTCCTGACGCTGGTCTTCAGGTTAGGTTAGGGAAGGTTTGTCAGGAAACAGGAAAAGTGTTTCCTGACGCTGGTCTTCAGGTTAGGTTAGGTAAGGTTTGTCAGGAAACAGGACAAGTGTTTCCTGACGCTGGTCTTCAGGTTAGGTTAGGTAAGGTTTGTCAGGAAACAGGACAAGTGTTTCCTGACGCTGGTCTTCAGGTTAGGTTAGGTAAGGTTTGTCAGGAAACAGGAGAAGTGTTTCCTGACGCTGGTCTTCAGGTTAGGTTAGGTAAGGTTTGTCAGGAAACAGGACAAGTGTTTCCTGACGCTGGTCTTCAGGTTAGGTTAGGTAAGGTTTGTCAGGAAACAGGACAAGTGTTTCCTGACGCTGGTCTTCAGGTTAGGTTAGGTAAGGTTTGTCAGGAAACAAGACAAGTGTTTCCTGACGCTGGTCTTCAGGTTAGGTTAGGTAAGGTTTGTCAGGAAACAGGACAAGTGTTTCCTGACGCTGGTCTTCAGGTTAGGTTAGGTAAGGTTTGTCAGGAAACAGGACAAGTGTTTCCTGACGCTGGTCGTCAGGTTAGGTTAGGTAAGGTTTGTCAGGAAACAGGACAAGTGTTTCCTGACGCTGGTCTTCAGGTTAGGTTAGGTAAGGTTTGTCAGGAAACAAGACAAGTGTTTCCTGACGCTGGTCTTCAGGTTAGGTTAGGTAAGGTTTGTCAGGAAACAGGACAAGTGTTTCCTGACGCTGGTCTTCAGGTTAGGTTAGGTAAGGTTTGTCAGGAAACAGGACAAGTGTTTCCTGACGCTGGTCTTCAGGTTAGGTTAGGTAAGGTTTGTCAGGAAACAGGGCAAGTGTTTCCTGACGCTGGTCTTCAGGTTAGGTTAGGTAAGGTTTGTCAGGAAACAGAACAAGTGTTTCCTGACGCTGGTCTTCAGGTTAGGTTAGGTAAGGTTTGTCAGGAAACAGGACAAGTGTTTCCTGACGCTGGTCTTCAGGTTAGGTTAGGTAAGGTTTGTCAGGAAACAGGGCAAGTGTTTCCTGACGCTGGTCTTCAGGTTAGGTTAGGTAAGGTTTGTCAGGAAACAGAACAAGTGTTTCCTGACGCTGGTCTTCAGGTTAGGTTAGGTAAGGTTTGTCAGGAAACAGGACAAGTGTTTCCTGACGCTGGTCTTCAGGTTAGGTTAGGTAAGGTTTGTCAGGAAACAGGACAAGTGTTTCCTGACGCTGGTCTTCAGGTTAGGTTAGGTAAGGTTTGTCAGGAAACAAGACAAGTGTTTCCTGACGCTGGTCTTCAGGTTAGGTTAGGTAAGGTTTGTCAGGAAACAGGACAAGTGTTTCCTGACGCTGGTCTTCAGGTTAGGTTAGGTAAGGTTTGTCAGGAAACAGGACAAGTGTTTCCTGACGCTGGTCGTCAGGTTAGGTTAGGTAAGGTTTGTCAGGAAACAGGACAAGTGTTTCCTGACGCTGGTCTTCAGGTTAGGTTAGGTAAGGTTTGTCAGGAAACAAGACAAGTGTTTCCTGACGCTGGTCTTCAGGTTAGGTTAGGTAAGGTTTGTCAGGAAACAGGACAAGTGTTTCCTGACGCTGGTCTTCAGGTTAGGTTAGGTAAGGTTTGTCAGGAAACAGGACAAGTGTTTCCTGACGCTGGTCTTCAGGTTAGGTTAGGTAAGGTTTGTCAGGAAACAGGGCAAGTGTTTCCTGACGCTGGTCTTCAGGTTAGGTTAGGTAAGGTTTGTCAGGAAACAGGACAAGTGTTTCCTGACGCTGGTCTTCAGGTTAGGTTAGGTAAGGTTTGTCAGGAAACAGGACAAGTGTTTCCTGACGCTGGTCTTCAGGTTAGGTTAGGTAAGGTTTGTCAGGAAACAGGGCAAGTGTTTCCTGACGCTGGTCTTCAGGTTAGGTTAGGTAAGGTTTGTCAGGAAACAGGACAAGTGTTTCCTGACGCTGGTCTTCAGGTTAGGTTAGGTAAGGTTTGTCAGGAAACAGGACAAGTGTTTCCTGACGCTGGTCTTCAGGTTAGGTTAGGTAAGGTTTGTCAGGAAACAGAACAAGTGTTTCCTGACGCTGGTCTTCAGGTTAGGTTAGGTAAGGTTTGTCAGGAAACAGGACAAGTGTTTCCTGACGCTGGTCTTCAGGTTAGGTTAGGTAAGGTTTGTCAGGAAACAGAGCAAGTGTTTCCTGACGCTGGTCTTCAGGTTAGGTTAGGTAAGGTTTGTCAGGAAACAGGACAAGTGTTTCCTGACGCTGGTCTTCAGGTTAGGTTAGGTAAGGTTTGTCAGGAAACAGGACAAGTGTTTCCTGACGCTGGTCTTCAGGTTAGGTTAGGTAAGGTTTGTCAGGAAACAGGACAAGTGTTTCCTGACGCTGGTCTTCAGGTTAGGTTAGGTAAGGTTTGTCAGGAAACAGGACAAGTGTTTTCTGACGCTGGTCTTCAGGTTAGGTTAGGTAAGGTTTGTCAGGAAACAGGACAAGTGTTTCCTGACGCTGGTCTTCAGGTTAGGTTAGGTAAGGTTTGTCAGGAAACAGGACAAGTGTTTCCTGACGCTGGTCTTCAGGTTAGGTTAGGTAAGGTTTGTCAGGAAACAGAACAAGTGTTTCCTAACGCTGGTCTTCAGGTTAGGTTAGGTAAGGTTTGTCAGGAAACAGGACAAGTGTTTCCTGACGCTGGTCTTAGTCATCTTCGTGCTTATATTTTAACACACTTAAAATGTTACGTAATCAAAACTGACGTGCTGATCCATCCATTTCGTCTGTGGTTCCGAAGCAATATACTTATTTTCATTCCCCAATACAGCCATCGAGACGCATTCACATATATTGCACCATTAACGGACATTCCAATAGGCATAAGGAAATACCTGTACAGACAACGTAAGATAGGCCTACACCTGGTCATTTAGTCAACCATGCCTATATAATCTTCTTTCTAACTGATATATAGACAGCCCAGTAACAGTTTGTTGCTATACATCCAAACTGTCGTAATATGATGAAATAGTGTTCTATAGGCTCTCTGAGTACGTTAAGATAGGCCTGGAAATAGGCCTAGAGAAGCCATCAGTGAGGTCACCTGGTGACCATGAAGCAAAACACAACCTGATTACACCCTGAGCTGTTTTTCACTTAGTAAAATTGGGAACATCAGAAGTGTGTTGCTACACTATTGTATATGATAGTTATATTGTGGGAACACCAGCAGTGTTGCTACACTATTGTAAATGATAGTTATATTGTGGGAACACCAGCAGTGTGTTGCTACACTATTGTAAATGATAGTTATATTGTGGGAACACCAGCAGTGTGTTGCTACACTATTGTATATGATAGTTAAATTGTGGGAACACCAGCAGTGTGTTGCTACACTATTGTATATGATAGTTAAATTGTGGGAACACCAGCAGTGTGTTGCTACACTATTGTATATGATAGTTAAATTGTGGGAACACCAGCAGTGTGTTGCTACACTATTCTATATGATAGTTACATTGTGGGAACACCAGCAGTGTGTTGCTACACTATTGTATATGATAGTTAAATTGTGGGAACACCAGCAGTGTGTTGCTACACTATTGTATATGATAGTTAAATTGTGGGAACACCAGCAGTGTGTTGCTACACTATTGTATATGATAGTTAAATTGTGGGAACACCAGCAGTGTGTTGCTATACTATTCTATATGATAGTTACATTGTGGGAAAACCAGCAATGTGTGGCTACACTATTCTGTATCATAGTTACATTGTGGGAACACCAGCAGTTGTTGCTACTTTTGAATCCTCTACCTTTCCTACAGTTCTCAAAATAGCAAGGGTCACCCCGATCCATAAAGGAGGAGACCACACGAACTTGAATAACTATAGGCCAATATCCAACTTACACCCTGTCTCTAAAATCTTTGAAAAATTAATCCATAAGCGTATCTATTCCTACCTCATCTCCCACAACATACTCAACCCCTGTCATTTTGGGTACAGGCCTAATAAAAATACTAATGATGCTATTATCCACATGCTAGAACATATTTATACAGCAATAGAGAAAAAAGAAGTCCCACTGGGGATCTTCATTGACTTAGGTAAAGCTTTCGATACAGTTGACCATGACTTGCTCCACATAAGAGGGCACTCCCTCAACTACCTAAAGTCATACCTCAGCAACAGAAGCCAATATGTGTACATAAATGGGGCAAACTCTTCCGCACAGCCAATTACAGTTGGTGTCCCACAGGGAAGTGTCCTAGGCCATCTTCTCTTTCTCATATACATAAATGACCTACCAAATGCATCGCAACTACTCAAACCCACACTATTTGCAGATGACACTACATACGTCTTCTCTCACCCGAGCCCAGTCACGCTAGCCAATACTGTAAATACCGAATTACAGAAAATATCTACCTGGATGAGGACTAACAAACTTACTCTAAACATTGACAAAACCTACTACATTCAGTTTGGTAACAGAGCTACAGATGTCCCTCTTAACATAATGATAAACGGATCACCTATCACAAAGCTCACAGAGGGAAAATTCTTAAGAATCCACCTTGATAATAGACTCAAATTTCATACACATATACAACAAATTTCCAAAAAAATTTCCAAGATTGTAGGCATACTATCGAAGATACGGTACTATGTTCCACAGTCAGCCCTCCTGGCCCTATATCACTCTCTTATTTACCCCTATCTCACCTATGGAATTTGTGCATGGGGCTCAACAACAATAAACCATCTCAGACCACTAATTACCCAACAAAAGGCTGCAGTCAGAATGATAACAAATTCTCACTACAGGCAACACACTCCACCAATATTCAAAACTCTAAACCTACTCACCATATAAAACATCCATACTTATTACTGCACCTACTACATACATAGAACACTTAACTCTGACATAAACCCTCCCCTCAAACATGTCCTTACCAAGCTAAACAGAACACATGACCATAACACAAGGCACAGATCACTCTTTGATGTTCCTCGTGTCCATCTCACACTATGCAAAAACTCAATGCACATAAAAGGCCCTAAAATCTGGAATTCATTACCTGTGAGTATAAAAGAAACACTGTCTGTTTATAAATTCAAGTCTCTTCTCAAAAATCATTTACTCACCCACAACTAAATAAATACTGAATAATTGTATCTCATAAATTGTATCTCATATATATATCTCATTATTGTATCTCATAAATGTCAACCTGTGACCCAATCAAACTTTGTTACTATTTAACTTCATTACCTAACATAATACTCCATTCTACTGATTACACAGCAACACAGTAAATGACCATATGACCTGTCTTTGTAATACTCATTTGTACTAAATTGTTATATGTTTACAATAATTTTTGTACCACTGAATATATCATTGCTTAGTTAATCTTAAGTTAATTTTAAGCTGCCCATAATGCTCTGCATACAAGGGGCTTTGGCATGCTGCACCTTAAAAATTGCTTTCCTTGTACTTCTCTGTATCATGTTCAAATTAATAAATAAATTCTATGTGATAGTTACATTGTGGGAACACCAGCAGTGTTGCTACACTATTCTATATGATAGTTACACAGTGGGAACACCAGCAGTGTTGCTACACTATTCTATATGATAGTTACACAGTGGGAACACCAGCAGTGTTGCTACACTATTCTATATGATAGTTACACAGTGGGAACACCAGCAGTGTTGCTACACTATTCTATATGATAGTTACACAGTGGGAACACCAGCAGTGTGTTGCTACACTATTCAAATTCAAATTCAAATTCAAAGTTTATTCTCTATAAGGATTACAATGCTGAGTTTACAGAAATTTGGTTATTGTGTGGTTTACATGTAGTAAAATTGTGATTACAGAGTGTACCACTAGAACGCTTAGCATGGCTAGGCATTTCGGGCATACTTAGTTTTATTTTTAATTGTAAAATATTACAAATTATGAGGTAAGTTGGTATTATGGCTAAGTGACTAAATACTAGTTTGTGAGTTTAGCAATGTGAATGCTTTTGTTTTGGCACAGTATATAGTTTCAGTATTGGAGTATCACAGGATTCATTATTTTAAGATTGAGATTAATAATTGTGTTTATGGTCAAATGAGTGAGTGTAAGTGTGAACCACCAGGTGGTATTCGTGTAGTTAGTTGACGGGGTGTATCAGGGAGATAAGATGTTTTCTAATCGTAGTTTTGAAGGTGATGAATGTGTCTGCAGTTCTAGAGTTCTCAGGTAGGGTATTCCAGATTTTAGGGCCTTTGACATACATTGAATTTTTGTAAAGGTTTAGTCAGACACGGGGAATGTCGTAGAGATGTTTGTGTCTGGTGTTATGCCTGTGGGTTCTGTCACAACTATCAAGAAAGCGTTTTAGGTCAAGGTTGATATTAGAGTTTAAGGCCCTGTAGATATAGATTGCACAGTAGTAAGTGTGGATGTACTGAACTGGGAGTAAGTTTAGGTCTATGAAGAGTGGGGGGGGGGTGTTGCCAGGGATGGGATTTAGTGATTATTCTTACTGCAGCTTTTTGTTGGGTTATTATTGGCTTTAGGTGTGTTGCTGCAGTTGATCCCCAAGCACAAATAGCATAGGTGAGGTATGGATAAATAAGTGAGTGGTATAGTGTGAGAAGGGCATTTTGCGGCACGTAGTATCGTATCTTGGAGAGGATCCCAACCGTTTTGGATACTTTTTTGGTTATATGCTGGATATGGGTGCTGAAATTCAGGTTGTTGTCAAGGTATAAGCCTAGGAATTTCCCCCATTATTTCTGGTAATTAGAGTGTTGTCAATCTTAATGTTAATTTGTGCATCTCCTGCTCTGCTACCAAACATAATATAGTAGGTTTTGTCAGTGTTAAGCGTAAGTTTATTGGCTGTCATCCAAGTCGATATTTTAATCAGCTCCTCATTCACAATGGTGTTGAGGGTGGCAAGATTAGGGTGAGAGATGACATAAGTCGTGTCATCAGCAAAGAGAATGGGTTTCAGGTGTTGGGATACGTTTGGAAGGTCATTGATGTATATGAGGAAGAGCAGGGGACCAAGGACACTTCCCTGCGGAACTCCAGTATCAAGTGGCCGTGTTGCTGATGCTGTGTCTTTAATGGTGACGTACTGATACCTATTAGTAATGTAAGATTTGAAATAAGCAAGCGCATGGCCTCTTATACCGTAATGATCAAGTTTGTGGAGTAGGATGTCGTGGTCTACTGTGTCAAAAGCTTTTCTTAGGTCAATAAAAATTCCTAGTGGATATTCCTTATTTTCCAATGCTGTGTAAAGCAGATCTAGCATTTTTATGATTGCATCATTAGTGCTTTTATTTTTCCTGAATCCAAATTGGCAGGGGTTGAGTATGTTTTGAGCCGTTATAAATGAATATAGTCTCCTGTGCACGAGTTTCTCAAAGATTTTGGATAGCAATGGTAAGTTAGATATTGGCCTATAGTTGTTTAAGTCTGTAGGGTCACCACCTTTATGTGTTGGTGTAACCCTTGCCATCTTGAGTAGTTTCGGGAAGGTGCTAGTCTCTAGTGACTTGTTAAAAAGTAATGAAATTGCATGCGAAAGGATATGGGCCGCTCGCTTGTACAGTAATGGTGGGACATGAGACAGATTCCCCGAGTTATTTTTAAGTGACTTTATAATCTCAATGACTTCCGTGGGCTCAGTTGGTGCAAGATAGAAGGAATTAGGGAAATTCCCATCTAGGTAGTTACACAGTGGGAACACCAGCAGTGTTGCTACACTATTCTATATGATAGTTACACAGTGGGAACACCAGCAGTGTGTTGCTACACTATTCTATATGATAGTTACACAGTGGAAACACCAGCAGTGTGTTGTTACACTATTCTATATGATAGTTGCACAGTGGGAACACCAGCAGTGTGTTGCTACACTATTCTATATGATAGTTGCACAGTGGGAACACCAGCAGTGTGTTGCTACACTATTATATATGATAGTTACACAGTGGGAACACCAGCAGTGTGTTGTTACACTATTCTGTATGATAGTTGCACAGTGGGAACACCAGCAGTGTGTTGCTACACTATTATATATGATAGTTACAAAGTGGGAACACCAGCAGTGTGTTGTTACACTATTCTATATGATAGTTACACAGTGGGAACACCAGCAGTGTGTTACTACACTATTCTATATGATAGTTACACAGTGGGAACACCAGCAGTGTGTTGTTACACTATTCTATATGATAGTTACACAGTGGGAACACCAGCAGTGTGTTCTTACACTATTCTATATGATAGTTACACAGTGGGAACACCAGCAGTGTGTTGCTACACTATTCTATATGATAGTTACACAGTGGGAACACCAGCAGTGTGTTGCTACACTATTATATATGATAGTTACACAGTGGGAACACCAGCAGTGTGTTACTACACTATTCTATATGATAGTTACACAGTGGGAACACCAGCAGTGTGTTGCTACACTATTATGTATGATAGTTACACAGTGGGAAGAAAGGCTGTGTTTCACTGTAGATAAACGTCACTGTAGATGAACGTCACTGTAGATGAACGTCACTGTAGATCACTGTAGATGAACGTCACTGTAGATGAACGTCACTGTAGATGACCGTCACTGTAGATGAACGTCACTGTAGATGAACGTCACTGTAGATGAACGTCACTGTAGATGAACGTCACTGTGGATGAACGTCACTGTAGATGAACGTCACTGTAGATGAACGTCACTGTAGATGAACGTCACTGTAGATAAACGTCACTGTAGATAAACGTCACTGTAGATGAACGTCACTGTAAATGAACGTCACTGTAGATGAACGTCACTGTAAATGAACGTCACTGTAGATGAACGTCTGTTGATGAGCGTGTAGATGAACGTCACTGTAGATGAGCGTCACTGTTGATGAGCGTCACTATAGATGAACGTCACTGTAGATGAACGTGACTGTAGATGAACGTCACTGTAGATGAACGTCACTGTAGATGAACGTCACTGTAGATGTACGTCACTGTTGATGAGCGACACTATAGATGAACGTCACTGTAGATGAACGTCACTGTAGATGAACGTCACTGTAGATGAACGTCACTGTAGATGTACGTCACTGTAGATGAACGTCACTGTTGATGAGCGACACTATAGATGAACGTCACTGTAGATGAACGTCACTGTAGATGACCGTCACTGTAGATGACCGTAACTATAGATGAACGTCACTATAGATGAACGTCACTGTAGATGAACGTCACTGTAGATGAACGTCACTGTAGATGACCGTCACTGTAGATGACCGTCACTGTAGATGAACGTCACTGTAGATGAACGTCACTGTAGATGTACGTCACTGTAGATGAACGTCACTGTAGATGAACGTCACTGTTGATGACCGTAACTATAGATGAACGTCACTGTAGATGAACGTCACTGTAGATGTACGTCACTGTAGATGAACGTCACTGTAGATGAACGTCACTGTTGATGACCGTAACTATAGATGACCGTCACTGTAGATGAACGTCACTGTAGATGTACGTCACTGTAGATGAACGTCACTGTAGATGAACGTCACTGTAGATGAACGTCACTGTAGATCACTGTAGATGAACGTCACTGTAGATGAACGTCACTGTAGATGACCGTCACTGTAGATGAACGTCACTGTAGATGAACGTCACTGTAGATGAACGTCACTGTAGATGAACGTCACTGTAGATGAACGTCACTGTAGATGAACGTCACTGTAGATGAACGTCACTGTAGATGAACGTCACTGTAGATAAACGTCACTGTAGATGAACGTCACTGTAAATGAACGTCACTGTAGATGAACGTCACTGTAGATGAACGTCACTGTAGATGAACGTCACTGTAGATGAACGTTACTGTTGATGAGCGTCACTGTAGATGAACGTCACTGTAGATGAGCGTCACTGTTGATGAGCGTCACTATAGATGAACGTCACTGTAGATGAACGTCACTGTAAATGAACGTCACTGTAGATGAACGTCACTGTAGATGAACGTCACTGTAGATGTACGTCACTGTTGATGAGCGACACTATAGATGAACGTCACTGTAGATGAACGTCACTGTAGATGAACGTCACTGTAGATGAACGTCACTGTAGATGTACGTCACTGTAGATGAACGTCACTGTTGATGAGCGACACTATAGATGAACGTCACTGTAGATGAACGTCACTGTAGATGACCGTCACTGTAGATGACCGTAACTATAGATGAACGTCACTATAGATGAACGTCACTGTAGATGAACGTCACTGTAGATGAACGTCACTGTAGATGACCGTCACTGTAGATGACCGTCACTGTAGATGAACGTCACTGTAGATGAACGTCACTGTAGATGACCGTCACTGTAGATGAACGTCACTGTAGGTGTACGTCACTGTAGATGAACGTCACTGTAGATGAACGTCACTGTTGATGACCGTAACTATAGATGAACGTCACTGTAGATGAACGTCACTGTAGATGTACGTCACTGTAGATGAACGTCACTGTAGATGAACGTCACTGTTGATGACCGTAACTATAGATGACCGTCACTGTAGATGAACGTCACTGTAGATGTACGTCACTGTAGATGAACGTCACTGTAGATGAACGTCACTGTAGATGAACGTCACTGTAGATGTACGTCACTGTAGATGAACGTCACTGTTGATGAGCGACACTATAGATGAACGTCACTGTAGATGAACGTCACTGTAGATGACCGTCACTGTAGATGAACGTCACTGTAGATGACCGTCACTGTAGATGAACGTCACTGTAGATGAACGTCACTGTAGATGTACGTCACTGTAGATGAACGTCACTGTTGATGAGCGACACTATAGATGAACGTCACTGTAGATGAACGTCACTGTAGATGACCGTCACTGTAGATGAACGTCACTGTAGATGACCGTCACTGTAGATGACCGTCACTGTAGATGACCGTAACTATAGATGAACGTCACTATAGATGAACGTCACTGTAGATGAACGTCACTGTAGATGAACGTCACTGTAGATGACCGTCACTGTAGATGAACGTCACTGTAGATGACCGTCACTGTAGATGACCGTCACTGTAGATGACCGTAACTATAGATGAACGTCACTATAGATGAACGTCACTGTAGATGAACGTCACTGTAGATGACCGTCACTGTAGATGAACGTCACTGTAGATGACCGTCACTGTAGATGAACGTCACTGTAGATGTACGTCACTGTAGATGAACGTCACTGTAGATGACCGTCACTGTAGATGACCGTAACTATAGATGAACGTCACTATAGATGAACGTCACTGTAGATGAACGTCACTGTAGATGACCGTCACTGTAGATGAACGTCACTGTAGATGTACGTCACTGTAGATGAACGTCACTGTAGATGACCGTCACTGTAGATGACCGTAACTATAGATGAACGTCACTGTAGATGAACGTCACTGTAGATGAACGTCACTGTAGATGTACGTCACTGTAGATGTACGTCACTGTAGATGAACGTCACTGTAGATGACCGTCACTGTAGATGACCGTAACTATAGATGAACGTCACTGTAGATGAACGTCACTGTAGATGACCGTAACTATAGATGAACGTCACAGTAGATGAACGTCACTGTAGATGTACGTCACTGTAGATGAACGTCACTGTAGATGACCGTCACTGTAGATGAACGTCACTGTAGATGTACGTCACTGTAGATGAACGTCACTGTAGATGACCGTCACTGTAGATGAACGTCACTGTAGATGAACGTCACTGTAGATGTACGTCACTGTAGATGACCGTCACTGTAGATGAACGTCACTGTAGATGACCGTCACTGTAGATGAACGTCACTGTAGATGAACGTCACTGTAGATGAACGTCACTGTAGATGAACGTCACTGTAGATGTACGTCACTGTAGATGAACGTCACTGTAGATGACCGTCACTGTAGATGAACGTCACTGTAGATGAACCTCACTGTAGATGAACGTCACTGTAGATGAACGTCACTGTAGATGAACGTCACTGTAGATGTACGTCACTGTAGATGAACGTCACTGTAGATGACCGTCACTGTAAATGAACGTCACTGTAGATGAACGTCACTGTAGATGAACGTCACTGTAGATGAACGTCACTGTAGATGAACGTTACTGTAGCTGGACGTCACTGTAGCTGGACGTTACTGTAGCTGGACGTCACTATAGCTGGACGTCACTATAGCTGGACCTCACTATAACTAGACGTCACTATAGCTGGACGTCACTATAGCTGGACGTCACTATAGCTGGACGTCACTATAGCTGGACGTCACTATAGCTGGACGTCACTATAGCTGGACGTCACTATAACTGGACGTCACTATAGCTGGACGTCACTATAGCTGGACGTCACTATAGCTGGACGTCACTATAGCTGGACGTCACTATAGCTTGACGTCACTATTGCTGGACGTCACTATTGCTGGACGTCACTATAGCTGGACGTCACTATAGCTGGACGTCAATATAGCTGGACGTCACTATAGCTGGACGTCACTATAACTGGACGTCACTATAACTGGACATCACTATAGCTGGACGTCACTACAGCTTTACGCCACTATAGCTGGACGTCACTATAGCTGGACGTCACTATAGCTGGACGTCACAATAGCTGGACATCACTATAGCTGGACGTCACTATAGCTGGACGTCACTGTAGCTGGACGTCACTATAGCTGGAGTCACTATAGCTGGACGTCACTATAGCTGGACGTCACTGTAACTGGACGTCACTATAACTGGACGTCACTATTGGTGGACGTCACTATTGCTGGACGTCACTATACCTGGACGTCACTATAGCTGGACGTCACCATAGCTGGACGTCACTATAGCTGGACGTCACTATTTCTGGACGTCACTGTAGCTGGACGTCCCTATAGCTGGACATCACTATAGCTGGACGTCACTATAGCTGGACGTCACTATAGCTGGACGTCACTATAGCTGGACGTCACTATAGCTGGACGTCACTGTAGCTGGACGTGACTATAGCTGGACGTCACTATAGCTGGACGTCACTATTGCTGAACGTCACTATTGCTGGACGTCACTATAGCTGGACGTCACTATAGCTGGACGTCTCTATAGCTGGACGTCACTATAGCTGGAAGCCACTATTGCTGGACATCACTATTGCTGGACGTCACTATAGCTGGACGTCACTATAGCTGGAGTCACTATAGTTGGACGTCACTATAGCTGGACGTCACTATAACTGGACGTCACTATAACTGGACGTCACTATAGCTGGACGTCACTATACACGTACTATAGCTGGACGTCACTATGGACGTCAATATAGCTGGACGTCACTATTTCTGGACGTCACTATAGCTGGACGTCCCTATAGCTGGACATCACTATAGCTGGACGTCACTATAGCTGGACGTCACTATAGCTGGACGTCACTATAGCTGGACGTCACTATAGCTGGACGTCACTGTAGCTGGACGTCACTATAGCTGGACGTCACCATAGCTGGACGTCACTATAGCTGGACGTCACTATTTCTGGACGTCACTATAGCTGGACGTCTCTATAGCTGGAGATCACTATAGCTGGACGTCACTATAGCTGGACGTCACTATAGCTGGACGTCACTATAGCTGGACGTCACTATAGCTGGACGTCACTGTAGCTGGACGTCACTATAGCTGGACGTCACTATAGCTGGACGTCACTGTTGCTGGACGTCACTAAAGTTGGACGTCACTATAGCTGGACGTCACTATAACTGGACGTCACTATAACTGGACGTCACTATTGGTGGACGTCACTATTGCTGGACGTCACTATACCTGGACGTCACTATAGCTGGACGTCACCATAGCTGGACGTCACTATAGCTGGACGTCACTATTTCTGGACGTCACTATAGCTGGACGTCCCTATAGCTGGACATCACTATAGCTGGACGTCACTATAGCTGGACGTCACTATAGCTGGACGTCACTATAGCTGGACGTCACTATAGCTGGACGTCACTGTAGCTGGACGTCACTATAGCTGGACGTCACCATAACTGGACGTCACTATAGCTGGACGTCACTATTTCTGGACGTCACTATAGCTGGACGTCCCTATAGCTGGACATCACTATAGCTGGAGGTCACTATAGCTGGACGTCACTATAGCTGGACGTCACTATAGCTGGACGTCACTATAGCTGGACGTCACTGTAGCTGGACGTCACTATAGCTGGACGTCACTATAGCTGGACGTCACTGTTGCTGGACGTCACTATTGCTGGACGTCACTATAGCTGGACGTCACTATAGCTGGACGTATCTATAGCTGGACGTCACTATAGCTGGAAGCCACTATTGCTGGACATCACTATTGCTGGACGTCACTATAGCTGGACGTCACTATAGCTGGAGTCACTATAGCTGGACGTCACTATAGCTGGACGTCACTGTAGCTGGACGTCACTATAGCTGGACGTCACTGTTGCTGGACGTCACTATTGCTGGACGTCACTATAGCTGGACGTCACTATAGCTGGACGTCACTGTAGCTGGACGTCACTATAGCTGGACGTCACTGTTGCTGGACGTCACTATTGCTGGACGTCACTATAGCTGGACGTCACTATAGCTGGACGTCTCTATAGCTGGACGTCACTATAGCTGGAAGCCACTATTGCTGGACATCACTATTGCTGGACGTCACTATAGCTGGACGTCACTATAGCTGGAGTCACTATAGCTGGACGTCACTATAGCTGGACGTCACTATAACTGGACGTCACTATAACTGGACGTCACTATAGCTGCCACTATTGCTGGACTTCACTATTGCTGGACGTCACTATAGCTGGACGTCACTATTTCTGGACGTCACTGACGTCACTATTGCTGGACGTCACTATAGCTGGACGTCACTATTTCTGGACGTCACTATAGCTGGACGTCCCTATAGCTGGACATCACTATAGCTGGACGTCACTATAGCTGGACGTCACTATAGCTAGACGTCACTATAGCTGGACGTCACTGTAGCTTGACGTCACTATAGCTGGACGTCACTATAGCTGGACGTCACTATAGCTGGACGTCACTATTGCTGGACGTCACTATTGCTGGACGTCACTAAAGCTGGACGTCACTATAGCTGGACGTCACTGTAGCTGGACGTCACTATAACTGGACGTCAATATAACTGGACGTCACTATAGCTGGACGTCACTATAGCTGGACGTCACTATAGCTGGACGTCACTATAGCTGGACGTCACTATTGCTGGACGTCACTATAGCTGGACGTCACTATAGCTGGACGTCTCTATAGCTGGACGTCACTATAGCTGGACGCCACTATTGCTGGACATCACTATTGCTGGACGTCACTATAGCTGGACGTCACTATAGCTGGACGTCACTATAGCTGGACGTCACTATAGCTGGACGTCACTATAGCTGGACGTCACTATAGCTGGACGTCACTGTAGCAGGACGTCACTATTTTACTGGACGTCACTATTGCTTGACGTCACTATAGCTGGACGTCACTATAGCTGGACATCACTATAGCTGGACGTCACTATAGCTGGACGTCACTATAGCTGGACGTCACTATAGCTGGACGTCACTATAGCTGGACGTCACTATAGCTGGACGTCACTATAGCTGGACGTCACTATTGCTGGACATCACTATAACTGGACGTCACTATAACTGGACGTCACTATTGCTGGACATCACTATAGCTGGACGTCACTATAGCTGGACGTCAGTAAAAACGTACTTCTAGCAAACGTCAGCGTCATCAAAACTAATGTTGCAGTGAAAGTTATATTGCAGGAAAGTGATGTATTGTGTGACGAGCGTGGCAGTCACTAGCTGGTATAACACCATGGTAGCGCTAAACCCACGTGGGGCATTCCTGTGTAACTATCTCCCAGGCAAATTTAAAAGCCTCCTCCCACAGTCTTAATATTATCTTGGTGGTGGACGAGAGAGTTAGTGGGGCTCTGTCAGGCTTGTTGACGCTGGTCTAGCTTCACACGGGGCCGGGAGCTGTGATTCAACCCCTGCAACCACATATAGGTGAGTTCACACACGGGGCCGGGAGCTGTGATTCAACCCCTGCAACCACATATAGGTGAGTTCACACACGGGGCCAGGAGCTGTGATTCAACCTCAGCAAGTGGGAAGAGCCGAGAGGTAATCAGTGTAATTTAAGGAAGGTAAACGTGCTGTTAATACCTTAGATCAAGGTTGCTTCACTAATATCAAGGACACCCCTTCCCTGGGGTCTAACAGTCTATATATATAAAAGTAAACGCTGTTTCGGTCAGTCCCGGACCATCATCAAGTAATGGAAGGACTGAAACATCGGTCAATTTTAATTTTAAATTCGAAGCATAGTCCTGATTTTTTTTTCCAATTCATTCATAACACAGATTGCTTAACTTATGTTCAGCGCTAAACCCATGTGGGTCATACAGCGCAACAAGTGGTGGAGGCTCGATCCTCCGTCTGCTAAACGCCAGCAGACACGCTTTCTTCTTGATATTCACCCATAGATATCCTTCACAATCCAGAGACGTCTTGGAGGTTACAACAGTGCGTCTCACTAAGTCATCACAGCGACATGTTGACACTTAGAGTGGCACTGGAAAAGTGCCTTTCCACTGTGTTACTCGATTTCACACACTGTGTATACCAACAATATTCACTATTTTACCAACTATCTTGGGAAATGGTTGGTTAATATATACACAGCTTCTTGCACGTTCCTTGCACCTCAATGGAAATAAGTCACCAATACAATACAGTGCAAGGGACTCACAGGTATGAGCCTACTAGAGGCGAGGGGGAAGTGGGGATAAGAGAAGAATAGATGGGGAGAGGAACTACGTAAGAGAAGGAGAGAGATAAGATAAGATAAGATTTCGTTCGGATTTTTAACCCCGGAGGGTTAGCCACCCAGGATAACCCAAGAAAGTCAGTGCGTCATCGAGGACTGTCTAACTTATTTCCATTGGGGTCCTTAATCTTGTCCCCCAGGATGCGACCCACACCAGTCGACTAACACCCAGGTACCTATTTGCTGCTAGGTGAACAGGACAACAGGTGTAAGGAAACGTGTCGAAATGTTTCCACCCGCCGGGAATCGAACCCGGGCCCTCCGTGTGTGAAGCGGGAGCTTTAGCCACCAGGCCACCGGGGCTAAACCCAAAAGCAAAGCATTGCAATGGTAATATTCGGCGTGAAAATAATGCATTTGTTGCCGCTCACTATCACGTATCAACTGCAAGACTGGTGGCGTAAATCGGGTGAAGGTAAGAGATTTTGTGGCACCAAGGGATCCTGGGCAGGCAGGTCCACCAAACAGCACAGAGAACGTTCCTCCGTGACAATGGCAGTAAAGGAGAGTTAAAGAGGTATTGATTCACAAATGGTACTTTAGGATATAAGTCACTTTGACTTTCTTGGGTTATTCTAGCTTCTCTACACATATGCTGCTATGTATGATAATCAATGTAACTGTATTTGTGTATACCTGAATAAACTTACATATTCCTCACAGCACTCTCTTTGTTTTTCATACTTTTGAAGGCTTGTATCACCTTGTCAGTTCCTCTCAGTATTTTGTACGGTTTTATCACCCGCTTCCCTAGTTCTTTCCTCCAGTGTAATCAGGTTGATTTCCCTTAAGTTAGGTCAGGTAAGGTTTGTCAGGAAACAGGACAAGTGTTTCCTGACGCTGGTCTTAGTCATATGAGGACCCACAGCTGGAGCTTTAGGTCATCTGACCGAGGCCTTCCACTGCTTTAAAAATTATGGTTATGATTATAACCATTGGGGTTTATTGTGTCTTACCCATCAGCTTGTCAGTATTTTATATAATTTTTAACATAGACCCGCCTAGCATGGGCCAGTAGACCTACTGCAGTGTTCATTCTCGTAACCTTGTACTGTTCTGTATACGTTCTTGTTAACATGGACCTCTCGATGTATATGTATTTAGAACAACAGTTTATATCCACCTAGAAAATAGTGTTATGGGTTGCCAACGGTACCTTCTGCCTTGCTCAGAATTTCCCCTCCTACCTGTTGCTGTCTTGCAACATTACATAGCTCCTGACGACGCACGAGAATGTGAAAGATCTTGAGCTTCTTCTTGATTCACCTGTACTCTCCCGGCCCAAGTCTTTTCCAAATGGAGATCCTGTCTTGGTTCTCTGTCTTGGGAGTGTCTGAGACACAAGTCTGCCATGGGAGGAGGTACAAGTACCTCCTCATCTTCTGGGACCAAATGTCCCCAGGCCTTGCCACATTCCCCTCCCTCATGGGGCTCGAAGGGAGACGCTAGGCCTCTGGTCTGCTATCTTCCCAGCCCCAGGAGAGGTCTAGTGTAATACTTATTTTTTGGCTATAACTACACCAAAATCAGGCTGGATATTCACACGAACTAATTTCGCTGACCTTCAGTATTACGGAACGAATTTAGGCTGACACAACTAGGCTGGGGAGGCTTAATTAAGATACGTAATTTTCTTAAATGTCATCGTAGTTATGCTAGGCAGCTAAGTAAGTCATAGATAAAGAGGCATTACGTGTTAATACACGTAAAAATCCAGTTGATAGATAGATAGATAGGTAAATAGATAGATAGATAGATAGATAGATAGATAGATAGATAGATAGATAGATAGATAGATAGAGAGATAGATAGACATATAGATAGATAGATGGATAGATAGATAGACAGATAGATAGATAGATAGCTAGATAGATAGATGGATGGATAGAGAGACAGATATATACATTCATACATACACAGAAACATACATACATAAATAGATAAAAACATAAATGGATAGATAGACTGAGAGTTTGATAAGAGGCAAAAAAATATAGATTTGATAAATAGATACATAAATAAAAAGGGTAGATAGACATAAACAGATAGATGTATACATAAAAAATAAAATTATAGATAGATACGTATAAATGTTATTGTTTTAACAAGAACTTGCCTAGCTGGCATACTCAGGAAGTCTGGTTTGACAAACATACCAGAGGTTGATGTTACTCGCTGTAGTCCCTCGTGTTACGGAATCAATACATTACGTCCATTACACAAAATACTAACTGTATTTAACAGAGCTGGTGAGGTTAGGTTAGGTTAGGTTAGGTGAGGTTAGTTCAGGTAGGGTTAGGTTAGGTAAGGTTAGGTAAGATTAGGATAGGTAAGGTTAGGTTAGGTAAAGTTAGGCTAAAGTAGGTTAGGTTAGGTTAGGTAGGGTTAAGTTAGGTTAGATTAGGTTAGGTGAGGTAAGGTTAGGTTAGGTTAGGTTAGGATAGGTTAGGCTAGGTTAGGTTAGGTTAGGATAGGTTAGGTTAGTTTAGGTTAGGTTAGGTTAGTTTAGGTTAGGTAAGGTAGGTTAGGTAAGGTTAGGTTAGGATAGGTTAGGATAGGTTAGGTTAGGTTAGGTTAGGTTAGATTAGGTAAGGTTAGGTAAGGTTAGGCTAGGTTAGGTTAGGTAAGGTTAGGTAAGGTTAGGGTAGGTTGGGTTAGGTGAGGTTAGGTAAGATTAGGTTAGGTTAGGTTAGGTAAGGTTAGGTTAGGTTCGGTTAGGTTAGATTAAATAAGGTTAGGTAAGGTTAGGTAAGGTTAGGGTAGGTTGGGTTAGGTGAGGTTAGGTAAGATTAGGTTAGGTTAGGT
Source organism: Cherax quadricarinatus (assembly GCF_038502225.1). Taxonomy (NCBI): domain Eukaryota; kingdom Metazoa; phylum Arthropoda; class Malacostraca; order Decapoda; family Parastacidae; genus Cherax; species Cherax quadricarinatus. The sequence goes on from NC_091353.1 coordinate 9,282,988, forward strand.
TAGGTTAGGTTAGGTTAGGTTAGGTTAGGTTAGGTAAGGTTAGGTAAGGTTAGGTAAGGTTAGGTAAGGTTAGGTTAGGTTAGGTTAGGTTAGGTAAGGTTAGGTAAGGTTAGGTAAGGTTAGGTTAGGTTAGGTTAGGTTAGGTAAGGTTAGGTAAGGTTAGGTAAGGTTAGGTAAGGTTAGGTTAGGTTAGGTAAGGTTAGGTAAGGTTAGGTAAGGTTAGGTAAGGTTAGGTTAGGTTAGGTTAGGTTAGGTAAGGTTAGGTAAGGTTAGGTAAGATTAGGTTAGGTTAGGTAAGGTTAGGTTAGGTTAGGTTAGGTTAGGTAAGGTTAGGTAAGGTTAGGTAAGGTTAGGTAAGCTTAGGTTAGGTTAGGTTAGGTTAGGTAAGGTTAGGTAAGGTTAGGTAAGGTTAGGTAAGGTTAGGTTAGGATAGGTTAGGTTAGGTAAGGTTAGGTAAGGTTAGGTAAGGTTAGGTTAGGTTAGGTAAGGTTAGGTTAGGTTAGGTTAGGTTCGGTTAGGTTAGGTAGGGTTAGGTTAGGTAAGGTTAGGAAAGGTTAGGTAAGGTTAGGTAAGGTTAGGTAAGGTTAGGTTAGGTTAGGAAAGGTTAGGTAAGGTTAGGTAAGGTTAGCTTAGGTTAGGTTAGGTTAGGTAAGGTTAGGTAAGGTTAGGTAAGGTTAGGTAAGGTTAGGTAAGGTTAGGTAAGGTTAGGTAAGGTTAGGTTAGGTTAGGTAAGGTTAGGTAAGGTTAGGTTAGGTTAGGTTAGGTTAGGTTAGGTTAGGTTAGGTAAGGTTAGGTAAGGTTAGGTTAGGTTAGGTAAGGTTAGGTAAGGTTAGGTAAGGTTAGGTTAGGTTAGGTTAGGTTAAGTTATGTTAGGTTAGGTTAGGTTAGGTAAGGTTAGGTTAGGTTAGGTTAGGTAAGGTTAGGTAAGGTTAGGTTAGGTTAGGTTAGGTTAGGTTAGGTTAGGTAGGGTTAGGTTAGGTTAGGTTAGGTTAGGTTAGGTTAGGTTAGGTTAGGTAAGGTTAGGTAAGGTTAGGTAAGGTTAGGTTAGGTTAGGTTAGGTTAGGTTAGG
>NC_091353.1:9289056-9301556 GCF_038502225.1 Cherax quadricarinatus
GACTAACCCTCCCTACCAAGGGTTATCCTGGGTGACTAACCCACCCTACCAAGGGTTATCCTGGGTGACTAACCCTCTCTACCATGGGTTATCCTGGGTGACTAACCCTCCCTACCCTGGGTTATCCTGGGTGACTAACCCTCCCTACCCTGGGTAATCCTGGGTGACTAACCCTCCCTACCCTGGGTTATCCTGGGTGACTAACCCTCCCTACCCTGGGTTATCCTGGGTGACTAACCCTCCCTACCCTGGGTTATCCTGGGTGACTAACCCTCCCTACCCTGGGTTATCCTGGGTGACTAACCCTCCCTACCCTGGGTAATCCTGGGTGACTAACCCTCCCTACCCTGGGTTATCCTGGGTGACTAACCCTCCCTACCCTGGGTTATCCTGGGTGACTAACCCTCCCTACCCTGGGTTATCCTGGGTGACTAACCCTCCCTACCCTGGGTTATCCTGGGTGACTAACCCTCCCTACCCTGGGTTATCCTGGGTGACTAACCCTCCCTACCCTGGGTTATCCTGGGTGACTAACCCTCCCTACCCTGGGTAATCCTGGGTGACTAACCCTCCCTACCCTGGGTTATCCTGGGTGACTAACCCTCCCTACCCTGGGTTATCCTGGGTGACTAACCCTCCCTACCCTGGGTAATCCTGGGTGACTAACCCTCCCTACCCTGGGTTATCCTGGGTGACTAACCCTCCCTACCCTGGGTTATCCTGGGTGACTAACCCTCCCTACCCTGGGTTATCCTGGGTGACTAACCCTCCCTACCCTGGGTTATCCTGGGTGACTAACCCTCCCTACCCTGGGTTATCCTGGGTGACTAACCCTCCCTACCCTGGGTAATCCTGGGTGACTAACCCTCCCTACCCTGGGTTATCCTGGGTGACTAACCCTCCCTACCCTGGGTTATCCTGGGTGACTAACCCTCCCTACCCTGGGTTATCCTGGGTGACTAACCCTCCCTACCCTGGGTAATCCTGGGTGACTAACCCTCCCTACCCTGGGTTATCCTGGGTGACTAACCCTCCCTACCCTGGGTTATCCTGGGTGACTAACCCTCCCTACCAAGGGTTAGCCTGGGTGACTAACCCTCCCTACCCTGGGTTATCCTGGGTGACTAACCCTCCCTACCCTGGATTATCCTGGGTGACTAACCCTCCCTACCCTGGGTTATCCTGGGTGACTAACCCTCCCTACCATGGGTTATCCTGGGTGACTAACCCTACCTACCCTGGGTTATCCTGGGTGACTAACCCTCCCTACCCTGGGTTATCCTGGGTGACTAACCCTCTCTACCCTAGGTTATCCTGGGTGACTAACCATCCCTACCCTGGGTTATCCTGGGTGACTAACCCTCCCTACCCTGGGTTATCCTGGGTGACTAACCCTCCCTACCCTGGGTTATCCTGGGTGACTAACCCTCCCTACCAAGGGTTATCCTGGGTGACTAACCCTCCCTACAAAGGGTTATCCTGGGTGACTAACCCTCCCTACCAAGGGTTATCCTGGGTGACTAACCCACCCTACCAAGGGTTATCCACGGTGATTAACCCTCCCTACCAAGGGTTATCCTGGGTGACTAACCCTCCCTACAAAGAGTTATCCTGGGTGACTAACCCTCCCTACCAAGGGTTATCCTGGGTGACTAACCCTCCCTACCAAGGGCTATCCTTAGTGACTAACCCTCCCTACCTTGGGTTATCCTGGGTGACTAACCCTCCCTACCAAGGGTTATCCTGGGTGACTAACCCTCCCTACCAAGGGTTATCCAGGGTGACTAACCCTCCCTACCAAGGGTTATCCTCGGTGACTAACCCTCCCTACCAATGGTTATCCTGGGTGACTGACCCTCCCTACCAAGGGTTATCCTGGGTGACTAACCCTCCCTACCAAGGGTTATCCTGGGTGACTAACCCTCCCTACCAAGGGTTATCCTGGGTGACTAACCCTCCCTACCTTGTGTTATCCTGGGTGACTAACCCTCCCTACCAAGGGTTATCCTGGGGGACTAACCCTCCCTACCAAGGGTTATCCTGGGTGACTAACCCTCCCTACGAAGAGTTATCCTGGGTGACTAACCCTCCCTACCCTGGGTTATCCTGGGTGACTAACCCTCCTTACCAATGGTTATCCTCGGTGACTAACCCTCCCTACCAAGGGTTATCCTGGGTGACTAACCCTCCCTACCCTGGGTTATCCTGGGTGACTAACCCTCCCTACCCTGGGTTATCCTGGGTGACTAACCCTCCCTACCAAGGGTTATCCTGTGTGACTAACCCTCCCTACCTTGTGTTATCCTGGGTGACTAACCCTCCCTACCAAGGGTTATCCTGGGTGACTAACCCTCCCTACCAAGGGTTATCCTGGGTGACTAACCCTCCCTACGAAGAGTTATCCTGGGTGACTAACCTTCCCCACCAAGGGTTACCCTGGGTGACTAACCCTTCCTACCAAGGGTTATCCTGGGTGACTAACCCTCCCTACCCTGGGTTATCCTGGGTGACTAACCCTCCTTACCAATGGTTATCCTCGGAGACTAACCCTCCCTACCAAGGGTTATCCTGGGTGACTAACCCTCCCTACCAAGGGTTATCCTGGGTGACTAACCCTCCCTACCAAGGGTTATCCTCGGTGACTAACCCTCCCTACCAAGGGTTATCCTGGGTGACTAACCCTCCCTACCAAGGGTTATCCTGGGTGACTAACCCTCCCTACCAAGGGTTATCCTGGGTGACTAACCTTCCCCACCAAGGGTTACCCTGGGTGACTAACCCTCCCTACCCTGGGTTATCCTGGGTGACTAACCCTCCTTACCAATGGTTATCCTCGGTGACTAACCCTCCCTACCAAGGGTTATCCTGGGTGACTAACCCTCCCTACCAAGGGTTATCCTGGGTGACTAACCCTCCCTACCAAGGGTTATCCTGGGTGACTAACCCTCCCTACCCTGGGTTATCCTGGGTGACTAACCCTCCCTACCAAGGGTTATCCTCGGTGACTAACACTCCCTACCAAGGGTTATCCTGGGTGACTAACCCTCCCTACCAAGGGTTATCCTGGGTGACTAACCCTCCCTACCAAGGGTTATCTTGGGTGACTAACTCTCCCTGCCAAGGGTTATCCTGGGTGACTAACCCTCCCTACAGTAGGTTAACCTCGGTGACAAACCCTCCCTACCAAGGGTTATCCTGGGTGACTACCCCTCCCTACCTTTGTTTATCCTGGGTGACTAACCCTCCCTACCAAGGGTTATCCTGGGTGACTAACCCTCCCTACCCTGGGTTATCCTGGGTGACTAGCTCTCCCTACCAAGGGTTATCCTGGGAGACTAACCCTCCCTACTCTGGGTTATCCTGGGTGACTAACCCTCCCTACCCTGGGTTATGCTGGGTGACTAACCCTCCCTACCCTGGGTTATCCTGGGTGACTAACCCTCCCTACCAAGGGTTATCCTCGGTGACTAACCCTCCCTACCAAGGGTTATCCTGGGTGACTAACCCTCCCTACCCTAGGTTATCCTCGGTGACTAACCCTCCCTACCAAGGGTTATCCTTGGTGACTAACCCTCCCTACCCTGGGTTATCCTGGGTGACTAACCCTCCCTTCCAAGGGTTATCCTGGGTGACTAACCCTTTCTACCCTGGGTTATCCTGGGTTGCTAACCCTCCCTACCCCGGGTTATCCTGGGTGGCTAACACTCCCTACCCTGGGTTATCCTGGGTGGCTAACACTCCCTTCCCCGGGTTATCCTGAGTGGCTAACGCTCCCTACCCCGGGTTATCCTGGGTGGCTAACATTCCCTACCCTGGGTTATCCTGGGTGGCTAACACTCCCTACCCTGGGTTATCCTGGGTGGCTAACACTCCCTACCCTGGGTTATCCTGGGTGGCTAACACTCCCTACCATGGGTTATCCTGGGTGGCTAACACTCCCTACCCCGGGTTATCCTGGGTGGCTAACACCCCCTACCCTGGGTTATCCTGGGTGGCTAACACCCCCTACCCTGGGTTATCCTGGGTGGCTAACACTCCCTACCCTGGGTTATCCTGGGTGGCTAACACTCCCTACCCTGGGTTATCCTGGGTGGCTAACACCCCCTACCCCGGGTTATCCTGGGTGGCTAACACTCCCTACCCCGGGTTATCCTTGGTGGCTAACACTCCCTATCCTGGGTTATCCTGGGTGGCTAACACTCCCTACCCCAGGTTATCCTGGGTGGCTAACACTCTCTACCCTGGGTTATCCTGGGTGGCTAACACTCCCTACCCCGGGTTATCCTGGGTGGCTAACACCCCCTACCCTGGGTTATCCTGGGTGGCTAACACTCCCTACCCCGGGTTATCCTGGGTGGCTAACACCCCCTACCCTGGGTTATCCTGGGTGGTTAACACCCCCTAGGTTAGGTTAGGTTAGGTTAGGTTAGGTTAGGTTAGGTTAGGTTAGGTTAGGTTAGGTTAGGTCATGCTAGATTAGGTTAGGTTAGGTTAGGTTAGGTTAGGTTAGGTTAGGTTAGGTTAGGTTAGGTTAGGTCAGGCTAGATTAGGTTAGGTTAGGTTAGGTTAGACCAGGCTAGATTAGGTTAGGTTAGGTTAGGTTAGGTTAGGTTAGGTTAGGATAGGTTAGGTTAGGTTGGTTAGGTTAGGTTAGGTTAGGTTAGGTTAGGTTAGGTTAGGTTAGGTTTGGTCACGTTAGGTTAGGTTAGGTTAGGTTAGGTTAGGTTAGGTCACGTTAGGTTAGGTTAGGTTAGGTTAGGTTAGGTTAGGTTAGGTTAGGTTAGGTTAGGTTAGGTTAGGTTAGGTAAGGTTAGGTAAGGTTAGGTAAGGTTAGGTTAGGTTAGGTAAGGTTAGGTAAGGTTAGGTAAGGTTAGGTTAGGTTAGGTAAGGTTAGGTAAGGTTAGGTAAGGTTAGGTTAGGTTAAGTAAGGTTAGGTTAGGTTAGGTAAGGTTAGGTAAGGTTAGGTAAGGTTAGGTTAGGTTAGGTAAGGTTAGGTAAGGTTAGGTTAGGTTAGGTAAGGTTAGGTAAGGTTAGGTAAGGTTAGGTTAGGTTAGGTAAGGTTAGGTTAGGTTAGGTAAGGTTAGGTAAGGTTAGGTTAGGTTAGGTAAGGTTAGGTAAGGTTAGGTAAGGTTAGGTTAGGTTAGGTAAGGTTAGGTAAGGTTAGGTTAGGTTAGGTAAGGTTAGGTTCGGTTAGGTTCGGTTAGGTTAGGTAAGGTTAGGTTCGGTTAGGTTAGGTTAGGTTAGGTTAGGTTAGGTTAGGTAAGGTTAGGTAAGGTTAGGTAAGGTTAGGTAAGGTTAGGTAAGGTTAGGTTAGGTTACGTAAAGTTAGGTAAGGTTAGGTTAGGTTAGGTTAGGTTAGGTAAGGTTAGGTTAGGTTAGGTAAGGTTAGGTAAGGTTAGGTTATTTTAGGTAAGGTTAGGTAAGGTTAGGTAAGGTTAGGTTAGGTTAGGTTAGGTTAGGTTAGGTTGGGTTAGGTTAGGTTAGGTTAGGTAAGGTTAGGTAAGGTTAGGTAACGTTAGGTTAGGTTAGGTAAGGTTAGGTTATGTTAGGTTAGGTTAGGTTAGGTTAGGTTAGGTTAGGTTAGGTTAGGTTAGGTTAGGTTTGGTTAGGTAAGGTTAGGTAAGGTTAGGTAAGGTTAGGTTAGGTTAGGTTAGGTTAGGTTAGGTTATGTTAGGTTAGGTTAGGTTAGGTAAGGTTAGGTAAGGTTAGGTTAGGTTAGGTTAGGTTAGGTAAGGTTAGGTTAGGTTAGGTAAGGTTAGGTAAGGTTAGGTTATTTTAGGTAAGGTTAGGTAAGGTTAGGTAAGGTTAGGTTAGGTTAGGTTAGGTTAGGTTAGGTTAGGTTAGGTTAGGTAAGGTTAGGTAAGGTTAGGTAACGTTAGGTTAGGTTAGGTAAGGTTAGGTTATGTTAGGTTAGGTTAAGTTAGGTTAGGTTAGGTTAGGTTAGGTTAGGTTAGGTTAGGTTAGGTTAGGTTTGGTTAGGTAAGGTTAGGTAAGGTTAGGTAAGGTTAGGTTAGGTTAGGTTAGGTTAGGTTAGGTTAGGTTAGGTTAGGTTAGGTTAGGTTAGGTAGGGTTAGGTTAGGTAAGGTTATTTTAGGATAGGTTAGGTTAGGCAGAGTTAAGTTAGGTTACGTTAGGATAGGTTAGGCAAGGTTGGGTTAGGTTAGGTTAGGTAGGGTTAGGTTATGGAAGGTTAGGTTAGGTTCGGTTAGGTTAGGTTAGGTTAGGTTAGGTTAGGTTAGGTATTGTTAGGTTAGGTAGGGTTAAGTTAGGTTAGGTTAGGTTAGGATAGGTTAGGCAAGGTTGGGTTAGGTTAGGTTAGGTAAGGTTAGGTTAGGGAAGGTTAGGTTAGGGAAGGTTAGGTTAGGTTAGGTTAGGTTAGGTTAGGTTAGGTTAGGTTAGGTTAGGTTAGGTTAGATTTGGTTAGGTTAGGCATGGTTAGGTAAGGTTAGGTTAGGTTAGGTTAGGTTAGGTTAGGTTAGGTTAGGTTAGGTAAGGTTAGGTAAGGTTAGGTTAGGTAAGGTTAGATTAGGTTAAGTTAGGTTAGCAAGGTGAGGTTAGAAATATAAACACATATGCAGTATAATGTGATCCTTTATTGACAACGTTTCGCCCACACAGTGGGCTTTTTCAAGTCACGATGGAAATAAATGTTATAAAATACCGACACAAACAGATCTACCTGGGATGGCAGGTACGCGAGTATTTATAGTCAGGTTCAGAACGCTGAGGTCAGGTGGAGAATGCTGCATCTGATGATGTACCGAGCGGGGTTATAGAGTATAGAATCTTGGGTAGCAGTGAAGGGAGATTGGATAAGTTGAGAGCAGACCTTCTGCAGTGTTCTTCCATTCCTATGTTCTTATGTGGGATAGCGATGAAGAAGTTTCTTGGCAAGTTGTTCAGCTGTGTTATAGAAGCCGTTGCTCTGGTTGAAATAGTTGGTTATAGAGATAAGCGATAATTCCAGGATTCTTCGGTATTGAGTGTTGTCTTCTGTGGCGATAAGTCTTGAGTTTCTGTAGTTAATTAAATGTTGTGTGAATTGTGATGTTGTACACAGGCATTCCTTGTATCGTCAGTCCTGCTTGCATATTGGTGTTCTGAAATACGTGTTTGGAGGTCTCTTGATGTTTCGCCCACGTATAATTTGCTGCAGTCATTACAAGGGATTATGTATACCCCTGCAGAGGATGGAAGCTTGTCTTGTCTATTTCTGGTGATGTCCTTGATGGTCGTGGTTGTGGAGGTAGATACTTGGAATGATGTATTGGAAAAGATGTTGGAAACATGTTTGGCAATGGAGTTGGTGGGGAGGACTATGTATCTCTTCTCGGCAGTGTCTTCTCTGGGTGTGTTGAAGATGTTTAATGCCCGCCGTCTGCAGTCTCTAACGAAGTGACATTAACCCCATTCAGTCTCCCAGACCGACAGAACCTCTATGTATACCAGCACATATATACCCACACCATATCCTCATTCCTTTATCTCTCTCCAGGGGAGACTTATATTAGAGACGTCACAATGAGCTGTGTTGGTAGCGCACTCAGCTCACACAGTGAGGTTCGTGGTTCGATCCCCGGTACTGATGGAGACACTAGAACGTTTTTCATTAAGACACCTATTGTCCCTGCTCACATAGCAGTAAGTAGGTTCCTGGGTTTTAGTTACCTTACACCTGCTGTTACTGTTCACCTAGCAAAAAGTAGGTACCTGGGTGTTAGGTGATTTGTGTAGGTGGCATCCTGGGGGACAAGACTGAAGAACCACAATGGAAGGATAACACACTGACTTTCTTGGGTTATCCTGGGTGACTAACCCTCTCTACCAAGGGTTATCCTGGGTGACTAACCCTCTCTACCCTGGGTTATCCTGGGTGACTAACCCTCACTACCAAGGGTTATCCTGGGTGACTAACCCTCCCTACCAAGGGTTATCCTTGGTGACTAACCCTCTCTACCCTGGGTTATCCTGGGTGACTAACCCTCTCTACCCTGGGTTATCCTGGGTGACTAACCCTCTCTACCCTGGGTTATCCTGGGTGACTAACCCTCACTACCAAGGGTTATCCAGGGTGACTAACACTCCCTACCAAGGGTTATCCTGGGTTACTAACCCTTCCTACAAAGGGTTATCCTGGGTGACTAACCCTCCCTACCAAGGGTTATCCTGGGTGACTAACCCACCCTACCAAGGGTTATCCTGGGTGACTAACCCTCTCTACCATGGGTTATCCTGGGTGACTAACCCTCCCTACCCTGGGTTATCCTGGGTGACTAACCCTCCCTACCCTGGGTAATCCTGGGTGACTAACCCTCCCTACCCTGGGTTATCCTGGGTGACTAACCCTCCCTACCCTGGGTTATCCTGGGTGACTAACCCTCCCTACCCTGGGTTATCCTGGGTGACTAACCCTCCCTACCCTGGGTTATCCTGGGTGACTAACCCTCCCTACCCTGGGTAATCCTGGGTGACTAACCCTCCCTACCCTGGGTTATCCTGGGTGACTAACCCTCCCTACCCTGGGTTATCCTGGGTGACTAACCCTCCCTACCCTGGGTTATCCTGGGTGACTAACCCTCCCTACCCTGGGTTATCCTGGGTGACTAACCCTCCCTACCCTGGGTTATCCTGGGTGACTAACCCTCCCTACCCTGGGTAATCCTGGGTGACTAACCCTCCCTACCCTGGGTTATCCTGGGTGACTAACCCTCCCTACCCTGGGTTATCCTGGGTGACTAACCCTCCCTACCCTGGGTTATCCTGGGTGACTAACCCTCCCTACCCTGGGTAATCCTGGGTGACTAACCCTCCCTACCCTGGGTTATCCTGGGTGACTAACCCTCCCTACCCTGGGTTATCCTGGGTGACTAACCCTCCCTACCAAGGGTTAGCCTGGGTGACTAACCCTCCCTACCCTGGGTTATCCTGGGTGACTAACCCTCCCTACCCTGGATTATCCTGGGTGACTAACCCTCCCTACCCTGGGTTATCCTGGGTGACTAACCCTCCCTACCATGGGTTATCCTGGGTGACTAACCCTACCTACCCTGGGTTATCCTGGGTGACTAACCCTCCCTACCCTGGGTTATCCTGGGTGACTAACCCTCTCTACCCTAGGTTATCCTGGGTGACTAACCATCCCTACCCTGGGTTATCCTGGGTGACTAACCCTCCCTACCCTGGGTTATCCTGGGTGACTAACCCTCCCTACCCTGGGTTATCCTGGGTGACTAACCCTCCCTACCAAGGGTTATCCTGGGTGACTAACCCTCCCTACAAAGGGTTATCCTGGGTGACTAACCCTCCCTACCAAGGGTTATCCTGGGTGACTAACCCACCCTACCAAGGGTTATCCACGGTGATTAACCCTCCCTACCAAGGGTTATCCTGGGTGACTAACCCTCCCTACAAAGAGTTATCCTGGGTGACTAACCCTCCCTACCAAGGGTTATCCTGGGTGACTAACCCTCCCTACCAAGGGCTATCCTTAGTGACTAACCCTCCCTACCTTGGGTTATCCTGGGTGACTAACCCTCCCTACCAAGGGTTATCCTGGGTGACTAACCCTCCCTACCAAGGGTTATCCAGGGTGACTAACCCTCCCTACCAAGGGTTATCCTCGGTGACTAACCCTCCCTACCAATGGTTATAATGGGTGACTGACCCTCCCTACCAAGGGTTATCCTGGGTGACTAACCCTCCCTACCAAGGGTTATCCTGGGTGACTAACCCTCCCTACCAAGGGTTATCCTGGGTGACTAACCCTCCCTACCTTGTGTTATCCTGGGTGACTAACCCTCCCTACCAAGGGTTATCCTGGGGGACTAACCCTCCCTACCAAGGGTTATCCTGGGTGACTAACCCTCCCTACGAAGAGTTATCCTGGGTGACTAACCCTCCCTACCCTGGGTTATCCTGGGTGACTAACCCTCCTTACCAATGGTTATCCTCGGTGACTAACCCTCCCTACCAAGGGTTATCCTGGGTGACTAACCCTCCCTACCCTGGGTTATCCTGGGTGACTAACCCTCCCTACCCTGGGTTATCCTGGGTGACTAACCCTCCCTACCAAGGGTTATCCTGTGTGACTAACCCTCCCTACCTTGTGTTATCCTGGGTGACTAACCCTCCCTACCAAGGGTTATCCTGGGTGACTAACCCTCCCTACCAAGGGTTATCCTGGGTGACTAACCCTCCCTACGAAGAGTTATCCTGGGTGACTAACCTTCCCCACCAAGGGTTACCCTGGGTGACTAACCCTTCCTACCAAGGGTTATCCTGGGTGACTAACCCTCCCTACCCTGGGTTATCCTGGGTGACTAACCCTCCTTACCAATGGTTATCCTCGGAGACTAACCCTCCCTACCAAGGGTTATCCTGGGTGACTAACCCTCCCTACCAAGGGTTATCCTGGGTGACTAACCCTCCCTACCAAGGGTTATCCTGGGTGACTAACCTTCCCCACCAAGGGTTACCCTGGGTGACTAACCCTCCCTACCCTGGGTTATCCTGGGTGACTAACCCTCCTTACCAATGGTTATCCTCGGTGACTAACCCTCCCTACCAAGGGTTATCCTGGGTGACTAACCCTCCCTACCAAGGGTTATCCTGGGTGACTAACCCTCCCTACCAAGGGTTATCCTGGGTGACTAACCCTCCCTACCCTGGGTTATCCTGGGTGACTAACCCTCCCTGCCAAGGGTTATCCTCGGTGACTAACACTCCCTACCAAGGGTTATCCTGGGTGACTAACCCTCCCTACCAAGGGTTATCCTGGGTGACTAACCCTCCCTACCAAGGGTTATCTTGGGTGACTAACTCTCCCTGCCAAGGGTTATCCTGGGTGACTAACCCTCCCTACAGTAGGTTAACCTCGGTGACAAACCCTCCGTACCAAGGGTTATCCTGGGTGACTACCCCTCCCTACCTTTGTTTATCCTGGGTGAAAAACCCTCCCTACCAAGGGTTATCCTGGGTGACTAACCCTCCCTACCCTGGGTTATCCTGGGTGACTAGCTCTCCCTACCAAGGGTTATCCTGGGAGACTAACCCTCCCTACTCTGGGTTATCCTGGGTGACTAACCCTCCCTACCCTGGGTTATGCTGGGTGACTAACCCTCCCTACCCTGGGTTATCCTGGGTGACTAACCCTCCCTACCAAGGGTTATCCTCGGTGACTAACCCTCCCTACCAAGGGTTATCCTGGGTGACTAACCCTCCCTACCCTAGGTTATCCTCGGTGACTAACCCTCCCTACCAAGGGTTATCCTTGGTGACTAACCCTTCCTACCCTGGGTTATCCTGGGTGACTAACCCTCCCTTCCAAGGGTTATCCTGGGTGACTAACCCTCCCTACCCTGGGTTATCCTGGGTTGCTAACCCTCCCTACCCCGGGTTATCCTGGGTGGCTAACACTCCCTACCCTGGGTTATCCTGGGTGGCTAACACTCCCTTCCCCGGGTTATCCTGAGTGGCTAACGCTCCCTACCCCGGGTTATCCTGGGTGGCTAACATTCCCTACCCTGGGTTATCCTGGGTGGCTAACACTCCCTACCCTGGGTTATCCTGGGTGGCTAACACTCCCTACCCTGGGTTATCCTGGGTGGCTAACACTCCCTACCATGGGTTATCCTGGGTGGCTAACACTCCCTACCCCGGGTTATCCTGGGTGGCTAACACCCCCTACCCTGGGTTATCCTGGGTGGCTAACACCCCCTACCCTGGGTTATCCTGGGTGGCTAACACTCCCTACCCTGGGTTATCCTGGGTGGCTAACACTCCCTACCCTGGGTTATCCTGGGTGGCTAACACCCCCTACCCCGGGTTATCCTGGGTGGCTAACACTCCCTACCCCGGGTTATCCTTGGTGGCTAACACTCCCTATCCTGGGTTATCCTGGGTGGCTAACACTCCCTACCCCACGTTATCCTGGGTGGCTAACACTCTCTACCCTGGGTTATCCTGGGTGGCTAACACTCCCTACCCCGGGTTATCCTGGGTGGCTAACACCCCCTACCCTGGGTTATCCTGGGTGGCTAACACTCCCTACCCCGGGTTATCCTGGGTGGCTAACACCCCCTACCCTGGGTTATCCTGGGTGGTTAACACCCCCTAGGTTAGGTTAGGTTAGGTTAGGTTAGGTTAGGTTAGGTTAGGTTAGGTTAGGTTAGGTTAGGTTAGGTTAGGTCATGCTAGATTAGGTTAGGTTAGGTTAGGTTAGGTTAGGTTAGGTTAGGTTAGGTTAGGTTAGGTTAGGTCAGGCTAGATTAGGTTAGGTTAGGTTAGGTTAGACCAGGCTAGATTAGGTTAGGTTAGGTTAGGTTAGGTTAGGTTAGGTTAGGATAGGTTAGGTTAGGTTGGTTAGGTTAGGTTAGGTTAGGTTAGGTTAGGTTAGGTTAGGTTAGGTTTGGTCACGTTAGGTTAGGTTAGGTTAGGTTAGGTTAGGTTAGGTCACGTTAGGTTAGGTTAGGTTAGGTTAGGTTAGGTTAGGTTAGGTTAGG
>NC_091353.1:9303849-9328849 GCF_038502225.1 Cherax quadricarinatus
CCTGGAGTGACTAACCCTCCCTAACCAGGGTTATCCTGGGTGACTAACCATCCCTACCCTGGGTTATCCTGGGTGACTAACCCTCCCTACCCTGTGTTATCCTGGGTGACTAACCCTCCCTACCCTGGGTTATCCTGGGTGACTAACCCTCCCTACCCTGGGTTATCCTGGGTGACTAACCCTCCCTACAAAGGGTTATCCTGGGTGACTAACACTCCCTACCAAGGGTTCTCCTGAGTGACTAACCCACCCTACCAAGGGTTATCCACGGTGATTAACCCTCCCTACCAAGGGTTATCCTGGGTGACTAACCCTCCCTACAAAGAGTTATCCTGGGTGACTAACCCTCCCTACCAAGGGTTATCCTGGGTGACAAACCCTCCCTACCAAGGGCTATCCTTAGTGACTAACCCTCCCTACCTTGGGTTACCCTGGGTGACTAACCCTCCCTACCAAGGGTTATCCTGGGTGACTAACCCTCCCTACCAAGGGTTATCCTGGGTGACTAACCCTCCCTACCAAGGGTTATCCTCGGTGACTAACCCTCCCTACCAATGGTTATCCTGGGTGACTAACACTCCCTACCAAGGGTTATCCTGGGTGACTAACCCTCCCTACCAAGGGTTATCCTTGGTGACTAACCCTCCCTACCAAGGGTTATCCTGGGTGACTAACCCTCCCTACCTTGTGTTATCCTGGGTGACTAACCCTCCCTACCAAGGGTTATCCTGGGTGACTAACCCTCCCTACCAAGGGTTATCCTGGGTGACTAACCCTCCCTACGAAGAGTTATCCTGGGTGACTAACCTTCCCCACCAAGGGTTACCCTGGGTGACTAACCCTTCCTACCAAGGGTTATCCTGGGTGACTAACCCTCCCTACCCTGGGTTATCCTGGGTGACTAACCCTCCTTACCAATGGTTATCCTCGGTGACTAACCCTCCCTACCAAGGGTTATCCTGGGTGACTAACCCTCCCTACCAAGGGTTATCCTGGGTGACTAACCCTCCCTACCAAGGGTTATCCTAGGTGACTAACCCTCCCTACCCTGGGTTAACCTGGGTGACTAACCCTCCCTACCAAGGGTTATCCTCGGTGACTAACCCTCCCTACCAAGGGTTATCCTGGGTGACTAACCCTCCCTACCAAGGGTTATCCTGGGTGACTAACCCTCCCTACCAAGGGTTATCTTGGGTGACTAACTCTCACTGCCAAGGGTTATCCTGGGTGACTAACCCTCCATACAGTAGGTTATCCTCGGTGACTAACCCTCCCTACGAAGGGTTATCCTGGGTGACTAACCCTCCCTACCAAGGGTTATCCTGGGTGACTAACCCTCCCTACCCTGGGTTATCCTGGGTGACTAGCCCTCCCTACCAAGGATTATCCTGGGTGACTAACCCTCTCTACCAAGGGTTATCCTGGGAGACTAACCCTCCCTACCCTGGGTTATCCTGGGTGACTAACCCTCCCTACCCTGGGTTATCCTGGGTGACTAACCCTCCCTACCCTGGGCTATCCTGGGTGACTAACCGTCTCTACCAAGGGTTATCCAGGGTGACTAACCCTTCCTACCAAGGGTTATCCTGGGTGACTAACCCTCCCAACAATGGGTTATCCTGGGTGACTAACCCTCCCTACCAATGGTTATCCTGGGTGACTAATCCTCCCTACCCAGGGTTATCCTGGGTGACTAACCCTCTCTACCCTGGGTTATCCTGGGTGACTAACCCTCCCTACCCTGGGTTATCCTGGGTGACTAACCCTCCCTTCCAAGGGTTATCCTGGGTGACTAACCCTCCCAACCAAGGGTTATCCTGGGTGACTAACCCTCCCTACCCTGGGTTATCCTGGGTGACTAACCCTTCCTACCAAGGGATATCCTGGGTGACTAACCCTCCCTACCCTGGGTTATCCTTGGTGACTAACCCTCCCTACCCTGGGTTATCCTGGGTGACTAACCCTCCCTACCAAGTGTTATCCTGGGTGACTAACCCTTCCAAAAGAGGGTTATCCTGGGTGACTAACCCTCCCTACCCTGGGTTATCCTGGGTGACTAACCCTCCCTACCAAGGGCTATCCTGGGTGACTAACCCTCCCTACCCTGGGTTATCCTGGGTGACTAACCCTCCCTACCAAGGGTTATCCTGGGTGACTAACCCTCCCTACCCTTGGTTATCCTAGGTGACTAACCCTCCCTACCAAGGGTTATCCTGGGTGACTAACCCTCCCTACCTTGGGTTATCCTGGCTGACTAACCCTCTCTACCAAGGGTTATCCTGGGTGACTAACCCTCCCTACCTTGGGTTAACCTGGGTGACTAACCCTCCCTACCAAGGGTTATCCTGGGTGACTAACCCTCCCTACCCTGGGTAATCCTGGGTGACTAACCCTCCCTACCAAGGGTTATCCTCGATGACTAACCCTCCCTGCCAAAGGTTATCCTGGTTGACTAACCCTCCCTACCAAGGGTTATCCTGGGTGACTAATTCTCCCTACCAAGCGTTATCCTGGGTGTCTAACCCTCCCTACCCTAGGTTATCCTCGGTGACCAACCCTCCCTACCAAGGGTTATCCTGGGTGACTAACCCTCCCTACCAAGGGCTATCCTGGGTGACTAACCCTCCCTACCCTGGGTTATCCTGGGTGACTAACCCTCCCTACCAAGGGTTATCCTGGGTGACTAACCCTCCCTACCAAGGGTTATCCTGGGTGACTAACCCTCCCTACCCTGGGTTATCCTGGGTGACTAACCCTCACTACCAAGGGTTATCCTGGGTGACTAACCCTCCCTCCCCTGGGTTATCCTGGGCGGCTAACCCTCCCTACCAAGGGTTATCCTGGGTGACTAACCCTCCCTACCAAGGGTTATACTGGGTGACTAACCCTCCCTACCAAGGGTTATCCTGGGTGACTAACCCTCCCTACCCTTGGTTATCCTAGGTGACTAACCCTCCCTACCAAGGGTTATCATGGGTGACTAACCCTCCCTACCTTTGGTTATCCTGGCTGACTAACCCTCTCTACCAAGGGTTATCCTGGGTGACTAACCCTCCCTATCCTGGGTTATCCTGGGTGACTAACTCTCCCTAACAAGAGTTATCCTGGGTGACTAACCCTCCCTACCAAGGGTTATACTGGGTGACTAACCCTCCCTACCAAGGGTTATCCTGGGTGACTAACCCTCCCTACCCTTGGTTATCCTAGGTGACTAACCCTCCCAACCAAGGGTTATCCTGGGTGACTAACCCTCCCTACCTTTGGTTATCCTGGCTGACTAACCCTCTCTACCAAGGGTTATCCTGGGTGACTAACCCTCCCTATCCTGGGTTATCCTGGGTGACTAACTCTCCCTAACAAGAGTTATCCTGGGTGACTAACCTTCCATACCAAGGGTTATCCTGGGTGACTAACCCTCCCTACCAAGGGTTATCCTGGGTGACTAACCCTCCCTACCTTGGGTTAACCTGGGTGACTAACCCTCCCTACCAAGGGTTATCCTGGGTGACTAACCCTCCCTACCCTGGGTAATCCTGGGTGACTAACCCTCCCTACCAAGGGTTATCCTCAATGACTAACCCTCCCTGCCAAAGGTTATCCTGGGTGACTAACCCTCCCTACCAAGGGTTATCCTGGGTGACTAATCCTCCCTACCAAGGGTTATCCTGGGTGACTAACCCTCCCTACCCTAGGTTATCCTGGGTGACTAACCCTCTCTACCCTGGGTTATCCTGGGTGACTAACCCTCCCTACCCTGGGTTATCCTGGGTGACTAACCCTCCCTTCCAAGGGTTATCCTGGGTGACTAACCCTTCCAACCAAGGGTTATCCTGGGTGACTAACCCTCCCTACCCTGGGTTATCCTGGGTGACTAACCCTTCCTACCAAGGGTTATCCTGGGTGACTAACCCTCCCTACCCTGGGTTATCCTGGGTGACTAACCCTCCCTACCCTGGGTTATCCTGGGTGACTAACCCTCCCTACCAAGTGTTATCCTGGGTGATTAACCCTTCCAAAAGAGGGTTATCCTGGGTGACTAACCCTCCCTACCCTGGGTTATCCTGGGTGACTAACCCTCCCTACCAAGGGCTATCCTGGGTGACTAACCCTCCCTACCCTGGGTTATCCTGGGTGACTAACCCTCCCTACCAAGGGTTATCCTGGGTGACTAACCCTCCCTACCCTTGGTTATCCTAGGTGTCTAACCCTCCCTACCAAGGGTTATCCTGGGTGACTAACCCTCCCTACCTTGGGTTATCCTGGCTGACTAACCCTCTCTACCAAGGGTTATCCTGGGTGACTAACCCTCCCTACCTTGGGTTAACCTGGGTGACTAACCCTCCCTACCAAGGGTTATCCTGGGTGACTAACCCTCCCTACCCTGGGTAATCCTGGGTGACTAACCCTCCCTACCAAGGGTTATCCTCGATGACTAACCCTCCCTGCCAAAGGTTATCCTGGGTGACTAACCCTCCCTACCAAGGGTTATCCTGGGTGACTAATTCTCCCTACCAAGGGTTATCCTGGGTGTCTAACCCTCCCTACCCTAGGTTATCCTCGGTGACCAACCCTCCCTACCAAGGGTTATCCTGGGTGACTAACCCTCCCTACCAAGGGCTATCCTGGGTGACTAACACTCCCTACCCTGGGTTATCCTGGGTGACTAACCCTCCCTACCAAGGGTTATCCTGGGTGACTAACCCTCCCTACCAAGGGTTATCCTGGGTGACTAACCCTCCCTACCCTGGGTTATCCTGGGTGACTAACCCTCACTACCAAGGGTTATCCTGGGTGACTAACCCTCCCTCCCCTGGGTTATCCTGGGCGGCTAACCCTCCCTACCAAGGGTTATCCTGGGTGACTAACCCTCCCTACCAAGGGTTATACTGGGTGACTAACCCTCCCTACCAAGGGTTATCCTGGGTGACTAACCCTCCCTACCCTTGGTTATCCTAGGTGACTAACCCTCCCTACCAAGGGTTATCATGGGTGACTAACCCTCCCTACCTTTGGTTATCCTGGCTGACTAACCCTCTCTACCAAGGGTTATCCTGGGTGACTAACCCTCCCTATCCTGGGTTATCCTGGGTGACTAACTCTCCCTAACAAGAGTTATCCTGGGTGACTAACCTTCCATACCAAGGGTTATCCTGGGTGACTAACCCTCCCTACCAAGGGTTATCCTGGGTGACTAACCCTCCCTACCTTGGGTTAACCTGGGTGACTAACCCTCCCTACCAAGGGTTATCCTGGGTGACTAACCCTCCCTACCCTGGGTAATCCTGGGTGACTAACCCTCCCTACCAAGGGTTATCCTCAATGACTAACCCTCCATGCCAAAGGTTATCCTGGGTGACTAACCCTCCCTACCAAGGGTTATCCTGGGTGACTAATCCTCCCTACCAAGGGTTATCCTGGGTGACTAACCCTCCCTACCCTAGGTTATCCTCGGTGACCAACCCTCCCTACCCTGGGTTATCCTGGGTGACTAACCCTCCGTACCCTGGGTTATCCTGGGTGACTAACCCTCCCTACCAAGGGTTATCCTGGGTGACTAACCCTCCCTACCCTGGGTTATCCTGGGTGACTAACCCTCCCTACCAAGGGTTATCCTGGGTGACTAACCCTCCCTACCCTGGTTTATCATGGGTGACTAACCCTCCCTACCACGGGTTATCCTGGGTGACTAACCCTCCCTACCCTGGGTTATCCTGGGTGACTAACCCTCTCTACCAAGGCTTATCCTCGGTGACTAACCCTCCCTACCAAGGGTTATCCTGGGTGACTAACCCTCCCTACCCTGGGTTATCCTGGGTGACTAACCCTCCCTACCAAGGGTTATCCTGGGTGACAAACCCTCCCTACCCTGGGTTATCCTGGGTGACTAACCCTCCCTACCTTGGGTTATCCTGGGTTGCTAACCCTCCCTACCAAGGGTTATGCTGGGTGGCTAACACTCCCTACCCCGGGTTATCCTGGGTGGCTAACACTCCCTACCCAGGGTTATCCTGGGTGGCTCACACTCCTTACCCTGGGTTATCCTGGGTCACTAACCCTCCCTACCAAGGGTTATCCTGGGTGACTAACCCTCCCTACCCTGGGTTATCCTGGGTGACTAACCCTCCCTACCAAGGGTTATCCTGGGTGACTAACCCTCCCTACCCTGGGTTATCCTGGGTGACTAACCCTCCCTACCCTTGGTTATCCTAGGTGACTATCCCTCCCTACCAAGGGTTATCCTGGGTGACTGACCCTCCCTACCTTGGGTTATCCTGGCTGACTAACCCTCTCTACCAAGGGTTATCCTGGGTGACTAACCCTCCCTATCCTGGGTTATCCTGGGTGACTAACTCTCCCTAACAAGAGTTATCCTGGGTGACTAACCTTCCATACCAAGGGTTATCCTGGGTGACTAACCCTCCCTACCAAGGGTTATCCTGGGTGACTAACCCTCCCTACCTTGGGTTAACCTGGGTGACTAACCCTCCCTACCAAGGGTTATCCTGGGTGACTAACCCTCCCTACCCTGGGTAATCCTGGGTGACTAACCCTCCCTACCAAGGGTTATCCTCGATGACTAACCCTCCCTGCCAAAGGTTATCCTGGGTGACTAACCCTCCCTACCTTGGGTTATCCTGGGTGACTAATTCTCCCTACCAAGGGTTATCCTGGGTGACTAACCCTCCCTACCCTAGGTTATCCTCGGTGACCAACCCTCCCTACCAAGGGTTATCCTGGGTGACTAACCCTCCCTACCAAGGGCTATCCTGGGTGACTAACCCTCCCTACCCTGGGTTATCCTGGGTGACTAACCCTCCCTACCAAGGGTTATCCTGGGTGACTAACCCTCCCTACCAAGGGTTATCCTGGGTGACTAACCCTCCCTACCCTGGGTTATCCTGGGTGACTAACCCTCACTACCAAGGGTTATCCTGGGTGACTAACCCTCCCTCCCCTGGGTTATCCTGGGCGGCTAACCCTCCCTACCAAGGGTTATCCTGGGTGACTAACCCTCCCTACCAAGGGTTATCCTGGGTGACTAACCCTCCCTACCAAGGGTTATCCTGGGTGACTAACCCTCCCTACCCTTGGTTATCCTAGGTGACTAACCCTCCCTACCAAGGGTTATCCTGGGTGACTAACCCTCCCTACCTTTGGTTATCCTGGCTGACTAACCCTCTCTACTAAGGGTAATCCTGGGTGACTAACCCTCCCTATCCTGGGTTATCCTGGGTGACTAACTCTCCCTAACAAGAGTTATCCTGGGTGACTAACCTTCCATACCAAGGGTTATCCTGGGTGACTAACCCTCCCTACCAAGGGTTATCCTGGGTGACTAACCCTCCCTACCTTGGGTTAACCTGGGTGACTAACCCTCCCTACCAAGGGTTATCCTGGGTGACTAACCCTACCTACCCTGGGTTATCCTGGGTGACCAACCCTCCCTACCCTGGGTTATCCTGGGTGACTAACCCTCCCTACCAAGGGTTATCCTGGGTGACTAACCCTCCCTACCCTGGGTAATCCTGGGTGACTAACCCTCCCTACCCTGGGTTATCCTGGGTGACTAACCCTTCCTACCCTGGGATATACTGGGTGACTAACCCTCCCTACCCTGGGTTATCCTGGGTGACTAACCCTCCCTATCCTGGGTGACTAACCCTCCCTACCATGGGTTATCCTGGGTGACTAAGCCTACCTACCCTGGGTTATCCTGGGTGACTAACCCTCCCTACCCTAGGTTATCCTGGGTGACTAACCATCCCTACCCTGGGTTATCCTGGGTGACTAACCCTTCCTACCAAGGGTTATCCTGGGTGACTAACCCTCCCTACCCTAGGTTATCCTGGGTGACTAACCATCCCTACCCTGGGTTATCCTGGGTGACTAACCCTCCCTACCCTGGGTTATCCTGGGTGACTAACCCTCCCTACCCTGGGTTATCCTGGGTGACTAACCCTCCCTACCAAGGGTTATCCTGGGTGACTAACCCTCCCTACAAAGGGTTATCCTGGGTGACTAACACTCCCTACCAAGGGTTATCCTGAGTGACTAACCCACCCTACCAAGGGTTATCCACGGTGATTAACCCTCCCTACCAAGGGTTATCCTGGGTGACTAACCCTCCCTACAAAGAGTTATCCTGGGTGACTAACCCTCCCTACCAAGGGTTATCCTGGGTGACAAACCCTCCCTACCAAGGGCTATCCTTAGTGACTAACCCTCCCTACCTTGGGTTACCCTGGGTGACTAACCCTCCCTACCAAGGGTTATCCTGGGTGACTAACCCTCCCTACCAAGGGTTATCCAGGGTGACTAACCCTCCCTACCAAGGGTTATCCTCGGTGACTAACCCTCCCTACCAATGGTTATCCTGGGTGACTAACACTCCCTACCAAGGGTTATCCTGGGTGACTAACCCTCCCTACCAAGGGTTATCCTCTGTGACTAACCCTCCCTACCAAGGGTTATCCTGGGTGACTAACCCTCCCTACCTTGTGTTATCCTGGGTGACTAACCCTCCCTACCAAGGGTTATCCTTGGTGACTAACCCTCCCTACCAAGGGTTATCCTGGGTGACTAACCCTCCCTACGAAGAGTTATCCTGGGTGACTAACCTTCCCCACCAAGGGTTACCCTGGGTGACTAACCCTTCCTACCAAGGGTTATCCTGGGTGACTAACCCTCCCTACCCTGGGTTATCCTGGGTGACTAACCCTCCTTACCAATGGTTATCCTCGGTGACTAACCCTCCCTACCAAGGGTTATCCTGGGTGACTAACCCTCCCTACCAAGGGTTATCCTGGGTGACTAACCCTCCCTACCAAGGGTTATCCTAGGTGACTAACCCTCCCTACCCTGGGTTAACCTGGGTGACTAACCCTCCCTACCAAGGGTTATCCTCGGTGACTAACCCTCCCTACCAAGGGTTATCCTGGGTGACTAACCCTCCCTACCAAGGGTTATCCTGGGTGACTAACCCTCCCTACCAAGGGTTATCTTGGGTGACTAACTCTCACTGCCAAGGGTTATCCTGGGTGACTAACCCTCCATACAGTAGGTTATCCTCGGTGACTAACCCTCCCTACGAAGGGTTATCCTGGGTGACTAACCCTCCCTACCAAGGGTTATCCTGGGTGACTAACCCTCCCTACCCTGGGTTATCCTGGGTGACTAGCCCTCCCTACCAAGGTTTATCCTGGGTGACTAACCCTCTCTACCAAGGGTTATCCTGGGAGACTAACCCTCCCTACCCTGGGTTATCCTGGGTGACTAACCCTCCCTACCCTGGGTTATCCTGGGTGACTAACCCTCCCTACCCTGGGCTATCCTGGGTGACTAACCGTCTCTACCAAGGGTTATCCAGGGTGACTAACCCTTCCTACCAAGGGTTATCCTGGGTGACTAACCCTCCCAACAATGGGTTATCCTGGGTGACTAACCCTCCCTACCAATGGTTATCCTGGGTGACTAATCCTCCCTACCCAGGGTTATCCTGGGTGACTAACCCTCTCTACCCTGGGTTATCCTGGGTGACTAACCCTCCCTACCCTGGGTTATCCTGGGTGACTAACCCTCCCTTCCAAGGGTTATCCTGGGTGACTAACCCTTCCAACCAAGGGTTATCCTGGGTGACTAACCCTCCCTAACCTGGGTTATCCTGGGTGACTAACCCTTCCTACCAAGGGTTATCCTGGGTGACTAACCCTCCCTACCCTGGGTTATCCTGGGTGACTAACCCTCCCTACCCTGGGTTATCCTGGGTGACTAACCCTCCCTACCAAGTGTTATCCTGGGTGACTAACCCTTCCAAAAGAGGGTTATCCTGGGTGACTAACCCTCCCTACCCTGGGTTATCCTGGGTGACTAACCCTCCCTACCAAGGGCTATCCTGGGTGACTAACCCTCCCTACCCTGGGTTATCCTGGGTGACTAACCCTCCCTACCAAGGGTTATCCTGGGTGACTAACCCTCCCTACCTTGGGTTAACCTGGGTGACTAACCCTCCCTACCAAGGGTTATCCTGGGTGACTAACCCTCCCTACCCTGGGTAATCCTGGGTGACTAACCCTCCCTACCAAGGGTTATCCTCGATGACTAACCCTCCCTGCCAAAGGTTATCCTGGGTGACTAACCCTCCCTACCAAGGGTTATCCTGGGTGACTAATTCTCCCTACCAAGGGTTATCCTGGGTGTCTAACCCTCCCTACCCTAGGTTATCCTCGGTGACCAACCCTCCCTACCAAGGGTTATCCTGGGTGACTAACCCTCCCTACCAAGGGCTATCCTGGGTGACTAACCCTCCCTACCCTGGGTTATCCTGGGTGACTAACCCTCCCTACCAAGGGTTATCCTGGGTGACTAACCCTCCCTACCAAGGGTTATCCTGGGTGACTAACCCTCCCTACCCTGGGTTATCCTGGGTGACTAACCCTCACTACCAAGGGTTATCCTGGGTGACTAACCCTCCCTCCCCTGGGTTATCCTGGGCGGCTAACCCTCCCTACCAAGGGTTATCCTGGGTGACTAACCCTCCCTACCAAGGGTTATACTGGGTGACTAACCCTCCCTACCAAGGGTTATCCTGGGTGACTAACCCTCCCTACCC
Organism: Cherax quadricarinatus; assembly: GCF_038502225.1. NCBI lineage: Eukaryota > Metazoa > Arthropoda > Malacostraca > Decapoda > Parastacidae > Cherax > Cherax quadricarinatus. The sequence continues at coordinate 9,314,459 of NC_091353.1, forward strand.
TTGGTTATCCTAGGTGACTAACCCTCCCTACCAAGGGTTATCATGGGTGACTAACCCTCCCTACCTTTGGTTATCCTGGCTGACTAACCCTCTCAACCAAGGGTTATCCTGGGTGACTAACCCTCCCTATCCTGGGTTATCCTGGGTGACTAACTCTCCCTAACAAGAGTTATCCTGGGTGACTAACCCTCCCTACCAAGGGTTATACTGGGTGACTAACCCTCCCTACCAAGGGTTATCCTGGGTGACTAACCCTCCCTACCCTTGGTTATCCTAGGTGACTAACCCTCCCAACCAAGGGTTATCCTGGGTGACTAACCCTCCCTACCTTTGGTTATCCTGGCTGACTAACCCTCTCTACCAAGGGTTATCCTGGGTGACTAACCCTCCCTATCCTGGGTTATCCTGGGTGACTAACTCTCCCTAACAAGAGTTATCCTGGGTGACTAACCTTCCATACCAAGGGTTATCCTGGGTGACTAACCCTCCCTACCAAGGGTTATCCTGGGTGACTAACCCTCCCTACCTTGGGTTAACCTGGGTGACTAACCCTCCCTACCAAGGGTTATCCTGGGTGACTAACCCTCCCTACCCTGGGTAATCCTGGGTGACTAACCCTCCCTACCAAGGGTTATCCTCAATGACTAACCCTCCCTGCCAAAGGTTATCCTGGGTGACTAACCCTCCCTACCAAGGGTTATCCTGGGTGACTAATCCTCCCTACCAAGGGTTATCCTGGGTGACTAACCCTCCCTACCCTAGGTTATCCTGGGTGACTAACCCTCTCTACCCTGGGTTATCCTGGGTGACTAACCCTCCCTACCCTGGGTTATCCTGGGTGACTAACCCTCCCTTCCAAGGGTTATCCTGGGTGACTAACCCTTCCAACCAAGGGTTATCCTGAGTGACTAACCCTCCCTACCCTGGGTTATCCTGGGTGACTAACCCTTCCTACCAAGGGTTATCCTGGGTGACTAACCCTCCCTACCCTGGGTTATCCTGGGTGACTAACCCTCCCTACCCTGGGTTATCCTGGGTGACTAACCCTCCCTACCAAGTGTTATCCTGGGTGACTAACCCTTCCAAAAGAGGGTTATCCTGGGTGACTAACCCTCCCTACCCTGGGTTATCCTGGGTGACTAACCCTCCCTACCAAGGGCTATCCTGGGTGACTAACCCTCTCTACCCTGGGTTATCCTGGGTGACTAACCCTCCCTACCAAGGGTTATCCTGGGTGACTAACCCTCCCTACCCTTGGTTATCCTAGGTGACTAACCCTCCCTACCAAGGGTTATCCTGGGTGACTAACCCTCCCTACCTTGGGTTATCCTGGCTGACTAACCCTCTCTACCAAGGGTTATCCTGGGTGACTAACCCTCCCTACCTTGGGTTAACCTGGGTGACTAACCCTCCCTACCAAGGGTTATCCTGGGTGACTAACCCTCCCTACCCTGGGTAATCCTGGGTGACTAACCCTCCCTACCAAGGGTTATCCTCGATGACTAACCCTCCCTGCCAAAGGTTATCCTGGGTGACTAACCCTCCCTACCAAGGGTTATCCTGGGTGACTAATTCTCCCTACCAAGGGTTATCCTGGGTGTCTAACCCTCCCTACCCTAGGTTATCCTCGGTGACCAACCCTCCCTACCAAGGGTTATCCTGGGTGACTAACCCTCCCTACCAAGGGCTATCCTGGGTGACTAACCCTCCCTACCCTGGGTTATCCTGGGTGACTAACCCTCCCTACCAAGGGTTATCCTGGGTGACTAACCCTCCCTACCAAGGGTTATCCTGGGTGACTAACCCTCCCTACCCTGGGTTATCCTGGGTGACTAACCCTCACTACCAAGGGTTATCCTGGGTGACTAACCCTCCCTCCCCTGGGTTATCCTGGGCGGCTAACCCTCCCTACCAAGGGTTATCCTGGGTGACTAACCCTCCCTACCAAGGGTTATACTGGGTGACTAACCCTCCCTACCAAGGGTTATCCTGGGTGACTAACCCTCCCTACCCTTGGTTATCCTAGGTGACTAACCCTCCCTACCAAGGGTTATCATGGGTGACTAACCCTCCCTACCTTTGGTTATCCTGGCTGACTAACCCTCTCTACCAAGGGTTATCCTGGGTGACTAACCCTCCCTATCCTGGGTTATCCTGGGTGACTAACTCTCCCTAACAAGAGTTATCCTGGGTGACTAACCCTCCCTACCAAGGGTTATACTGGGTGACTAACCCTCCCTACCAAGGGTTATCCTGGGTGACTAACCCTCCCTACCCTTGGTTATCCTAGGTGACTAACCCTCCCAACCAAGGGTTATCCTGGGTGACTAACCCTCCCTACCTTTGGTTATCCTGGTTGACTAACCCTCTCTACCAAGGGTTATCCTGGGTGACTAACCCTCCCTATCCTGGGTTATCCTGGGTGACTAACTCTCCCTAACAAGAGTTATCCTGGGTGACTAACCTTCCATACCAAGGGTTATCCTGGGTGACTAACCCTCCCTACCAAGGGTTATCCTGGGTGACTAACCCTCCCTACCTTGGGTTAACCTGGGTGACTAACCCTCCCTACCAAGGGTTATCCTGGGTGACTAACCCTCCCTACCCTGGGTAATCCTGGGTGACTAACCCTCCCTACCAAGGGTTATCCTCAATGACTAACCCTCCCTGCCAAAGGTTATCCTGGGTGACTAACCCTCCCTACCAAGGGTTATCCTGGGTGACTAATCCTCCCTACCAAGGGTTATCCTGGGTGACTAACCCTCCCTACCCTAGGTTATCCTCGGTGACCAACCCTCCCTACCAAGGGTTATCCTGGGTGACTAACCCTCCGTACCCTGGGTTATCCTGGGTGACTAACCCTCCCTACCAAGGGTTATCCTGGGTGACTAACCCTCCCTACCCTGGGTTATCCTGGGTGACTAACCCTCCCTACCAAGGGTTATCCTGGGTGACTAACCCTCCCTACCCTGGTTTATCCTGGGTGACTAAACCTCCCTACCACGGGTTATCCTGGGTGACTAACCCTCCCTACCCTGGGTTATCCTGGGTGACTAACCCTCTCTACCAAGGCTTATCCTCGGTGACTAACCCTCCCTACCAAGGGTTATCCTGGGTGACTAACCCTCCCTACCCTGATTTATCCTGGGTGACTAACCCTCCCTACCAAGGGTTATCCTGGGTGACAAACACTCCCTACCCTGGGTTATCCTGGGTGACTAACCCTCCCTACCTTGGGTTATCCTGGGTTGCTAACCCTCCCTACCAAGGGTTATCCTGGGTGGCTAACACTCCCTACCCCGGGTTATCCTGGGTGGCTAACACTCCCTACCCAGGGTTATCCTGGGTGGCTCACACTCCTTACCCTGGGTTATCCTGGGTGACTAACCCTCCCTACCAAGGGTTATCCTGAGTGACTAACCCTCCCTACCCTGGGTTATCCTGGGTGACTAACCCTCCCTACCAAGGGTTATCCTGGGTGACTAACCCTCCCTACCCTGGGTTATCCTGGGTGACTAACCCTCCCTACCCTTGGTTATCCTAGGTGACTAACCCTCCCTACCAAGGGTTATCCTGGGTGACTGACCCTCCCTACCTTGGGTTATCCTGGCTGACTAACTTTCTCTACCAAGGGTTATCCTGGGTGACTAACCCTCCCTATCCTGGGTTATCCTGGGTGACTAACTCTCCCTAACAAGAGTTATCCTGGGTGACTAACCTTCCATACCAACGGTTATCCTGGGTGACTAACCCTCCCTACCAAGGGTTATCCTGGGTGACTAACCCTCCCTACCTTGGGTTAACCTGGGTGACTAACCCTCCCTACCAAGGGTTATCCTGGGTGACTAACCCTCCCTACCCTGGGTAATCCTGGGTGACTAACCCTCCCTACCAAGGGTTATCCTCGATGACTAACCCTCCCTGCCAAAGGTTATCCTGGGTGACTAACCCTCCCTACCAAGGTTTATCCTGGGTGACTAATTCTCCCTACCAAGGGTTATCCTGGGTGACTAACCCTCCCTACCCTAGGTTATCCTCGGTGACCAACCCTCCCTACCAAGGGTTATCCTGGGTGACTAACCCTCCCTACCAAGGGCTATCCTGGGTGACTAACCCTCCCTACCCTGGGTTATCCTGGGTGACTAACCCTCCCTACCAAGGGTTATCCTGGGTGACTAACCCTCCCTACCAAGGGTTATCCTGGGTGACTAACCCTCCCTACCCTGGGTTATCCTGGGTGACTAACCCTCACTACCAAGGGTTATCCTGGGTGACTAACCCTCCCTCCCCTGGGTTATCCTGGGCGGCTAACCCTCCCTACCAAGGGTTATCCTGGGTGACTAACCCTCCCTACCAAGGGTTATCCTGGGTGACTAACCCTCCCTACCAAGGGTTATCCTGGGTGACTAACCCTCCCTACCCTTGGTTATCCTAGGTGACTAACCCTCCCTACCAAGGGTTATCCTGGGTGACTAACCCTCCCTACCTTTGGTTATCCTGGCTGACTAACCCTCTCTACCAAGGGTAATCCTGGGTGACTAACCCTCCCTATCCTGGGTTATCCTGGGTGACTAACTCTCCCTAACAAGAGTTATCCTGGGTGACTAACCTTCCATACCAAGGGTTATCCTGGGTGACTAACCCTCCCTACCAAGGGTTATCCTGGGTGACTAACCCTCCCTACCTTGGGTTAACCTGGGTGACTAACCCTCCCTACCAAGGGTTATCCTGGGTGACTAACCCTACCTACCCTGGGTAATCCTGGGTGACTAACCCTCCCTACCAAGGGTTATCCTCGATGACTAACCCTCCCTGCCAAAGGTTATCCTGGGTGACTAACCCTCCCTACCAAAGGTTATCCTGGGTGACTAATCCTCCCTACCAAGGGTTATCCTGGGTGACTAACCCTCCCTACCCTAGGTTATCCTCGGTGACCAACCCTCCCTACCAAGGGTTATCCTGGGTGACTAACCCTCCCTACCCTGGGTTATCCTGGGTGACTAACCCTCCCTACCAAGGGTTATCCTGGGTGACTAACCCTCCCTACCCTGGGTTATCCTGGGTGACTAACCCTCCCTACCAAGGGTTATCCTGGGTGACTAACCCTCCCTACCCTGGGTTATCCTGGGTGACTAACCCTCCCTACGATGGGTTATCCTGGGTGACTAACCCTCCCTACCCTGGGTTATCCTGGGTGACTAACCCTCTCTACCAAGGGTTATCCTCGGTGACTAACCCTCCCTACCAAGGGTTATCCTGGGTGACTAACCCTCCCTACCCTGGGTTATCCTGGGTGACTAACCCTCCCTTCCAAGGGTTATCCTGGGTGACAAACCCTCCCTACCCTGGGTTATCCTGGGTGACTAACCCTCCCTACCTTGGGTTATCCTGGGTTGCTAACTCTCCCTACCAAGGGTTATCCTGGGTGGCTAACACTCCCTACCCCGGGTTATCCTGGGTGGCTAACACTCCCTTCCCAGGGTTATCCTGGGTGGCTCACACTCCTTACCCTGGGTTATCCTGGGTGTCTAACCCTCCCTACCTTGGGTAATCCTGGGTGACTAACCCTCCCTACCCTGGGTGACTATCCCTCCCTACCCTGGGTTATTCTGGGTGACTAACCCTCCCTACCAAGGGTTATCCTGGGTGACTAACCCTCCCTACCCTGGGTAATCCTGGGTGACTAACCCTCCCTACCCTGGGTTATCCTGGGTGACTAACCCTTCCTACCCTGGGATATACTGGGTGACTAACCCTCCCTACCCTGGGTTATCCTGGTTGACTAACCCTCGCTACCCTGGGTTATCCTGGGTGGCTAACACCCCCTACCCTGGGTTATCCTGGATGGCTAACACTCCCTATCTCGGGTTATCCTGGGTGGCTAACACCCCCTACCCTGGGTTATCCTGGGTGGCTAACACCTCCTTCCCTCGGTTATCCTGGGTGGCTAACACCTCCTACCCTGGGTTATCCTGGGTGGCTATCACTCCCTACCCCGGGTTATCCTGGGTGGCTAACACTCCCTACCCTGGGTTATCCTGGGTGGCTAACACTCCCTACCCCGGGTTATCCTGGGTGGCTAACACCCCCTACCCTGGGTTATCCTGGGTGGCTAACACTCCCTACCCCGGGTTATCCTGGGTTGCTAACATCCCCTACCCTGGGTTATCCTGGGTGGCTAACATCCCCTAGGTTAGGTTAGGTTAGGTTAGGTTAGGTAAGGTTAGGTTTGGTTAGGTTAGGTTAGGTTAGGTTAATTTAGGTTAGGTTAGGTCACGTTAGGTTAGGTTAGGTTAGGTTAGGTTAGGTTAGGTTAGGTCACGTTAGGTTAGGTTAGGTTAGGTTAGGTTAGGTTAGGTTAGGTCACGTTAGGTTAGGTTTGGTTAGGTTAGGTTAGGTTAGGTTAGGTTAGGTCACGTTAGGTTAGGTTAGGTTAGGTTAGGTTAGGTTAGGTTAGGTTTGGTTAGGTTAGGTCACGTTAGGTTAGGTTAGGTTAGGTTAGGTTAGGTTAGGTCACGTTAGGTTAGGTTAGGTTAGGTTAGGTTAGGTTAGGTTAGGTTAGGTTGGTTAGGTTAGGTTAGGTTAGGTTAGGTTAGGTTAGGTTAGGTTGGTTAGGTTAGGTTGGGTTAGGTTAGGTTAGGTTTGGTTAGGTTAGGTTAGGTTAGGTTAGGTTAGGTTAGGTTAGGTTAGGTTAGGTCACGTTAGGTTAGGTTATGTTAGGTTAGGTTAGGTTAAGTTAGGTTAGGTTAGGTTAGGTTAGGTTAGGTCATGTTAGGTTAGGTTATGTTAGGTTAGGTTAGGTTAGGTTAGGTTAGGTTAGGTTAGGTTAGGTTAGGTTAGGTTAGGTCACGTTAGGTTAGATTACGTTAGGTTAGGTTAGGTTAGGTCACGTTATGTTAGGTTAGGTTAGGTTAGGTTAGGTTAGGTTAGGTCACGTTAGGTTAGGTTAGGTTAGGTTAGGTTATTTTAAGTTAGGTTAGGTTAGGTCACGTTAGGTTAGGTTAGGTTAGGTTAGGTTAGGTTAGGTTAGGTTAGGTTAGGTCACGTTAGGTTAGGTTAGGTTAGGTTAGGTTAGGTTAGGTTAGGTTAGGTTAGGTTAGGTTAGGTTAGGTTAAGTTAGTTGTGTTTACGAGAAATTAAACACACTTTTGCCCTTTTTTCACGCACTTCCATCAATAAAACTCAACATAATATACAAAATCAATGGTTATAATCATAACTATAGATTTTAAAGTGGAGTGGTAAGCCAGTGGAAGGCCTCGGTCAGATGACCAAAAGCTGTGGGTCATCATATGACTAAGACCAGCGTCAGGAAACACTTGTCCTGTTTCCTGACAAACCTTACCTAACCTAACCTGAAGACCGGCGTCAGGAAACACTTGTCCTGTTTCCTGACAAACCTTACCTAACCTAACCTGAAGACCAGCGTCAGGAAACACTTGTCTTGTTTCCTGACAAACCTTACCTAACCTAACCTGAAGACCAGCGTCAGGAAACACTTGTCCTGTTTCCTGACAAACCTTACCTAACCTAACCTGAAGACCAGCGTCAGGAAACACTTGTCCTGTTTCCTGACAAACCTTACCTAACCTAACCTGAAGACCAGCGTCAGGAAACACTTGTCCTGTTTCCTGACAAACCTTACCTAACCTAACCTGAAGACCAGCGTCAGGAAACACTTGTCCTGTTTCCTGACAAACCTTACCTAACCTAACCTGAAGACCAGCGTCAGGAAACACTTGTCCTGTTTCCTGACAAACCTTACCTAACCTAACCTGAAGACCAGCGTCAGGAAACACTTGTCTTGTTTCCTGACAAACCTTACCTAACCTAACCTGAAGACCAGCGTCAGGAAACACTTGCTCTGTTTCCTGACAAACCTTACCTAACATAACCTGAAGACCAGCGTCAGGAAACACTTGTCCTGTTTCCTGACAAACCTTACCTAACCTAACCTGAAGACCAGCGTCAGGAAACACTTGTCCTGTTTCCTGACAAACCTTACCTAACCTAACCTGAAGACCAGCGTCAGGAAACACTTGTCTTGTTTCCTGACAAACCTTACCTAACCTAACCTGAAGACCAGCGTCAGGAAACACTTGTCCTGTTTCCTGACAAACCTTACCTAACCTAACCTGAAGACCAGCGTCAGGAAACACTTGTCCTGTTTCCTGACAAACCTTACCTAACCTAACCTGAAGACCAGCGTCAGGAAATACTTGTCCTGTTTCCTGACAAACCTTACCTAACCTAACCTGAAGACCAGCGTCAGGAAACACTTGTCCTGTTTCCTGACAAACCTTACCTAACCTAACCTGAAGACCAGCGTCAGGAAACACTTGTCCTGTTTCCTGACAAACCTTACCTAACCTAACCTGAAGACCAGCGTCAGGAAACACTTGTCCTGTTTCCTGACAAACCTTACCTAACCTAACCTGAAGACCAGCGTCAGGAAACACTTGTCCTGTTTCCTGACAAACCTTACCTAACCTAACCTGAAGACCAGCGTCAGGAAACACTTCTCCTGTTTCCTGACGAGTCTTACCCAACCTGACCGCTTAACGTCGTAGACTTGACGAAATAATGAAACTCAAGACCCTAGTCCTAATATTAAGCAATTTGCTTCTCGGAGAACGTCAAATGTCTTGAAATTGTAGCACAGCCCGGCTGGACTAGGCGAGGTTACCAGTTGACTGTTCTGTGTTGTATCAGCCTCTTCTCCCTCCACGACGTCGGATTCCTGGAATTGATAAATTATTTCACAGCCTATCTGGTTTATATAGTTGATGTGAATAGTTGAGAAAGTTGACAAGAATGAAGGAACGTTACGCCAGTCAGTTTCTTCAGTCCAGCACCGAGAAGAACAGTGGAAGACGAGGAGGAATTTGAAGGAATCAGTCCCTCAGCCTGGAGTCGATATCTTCAGTCCATTAATCTTGAGAAAAGATTGATAGACTGAGGGACTGATAACCTCAAACTCCTCATCTTCCACCATCCTTCTCTGTACTGGACTGATGAAGCCACTGGTTGGCACAACATTTCCTCAGTAAATATAACCAAATGTTTTACAAGTGTCTTATTCTTTAATTTAGTACAAACTATGTTATATTATACTGCAAAAATTATTATTATTATTTTTATTATTATTATTATTATTATTATTATTATTATTATTATTATTATTATTATTATTATTATTATTATTACTGTTATTATTGGTTGGAAAGATTGGTATATGGGGTTTCAAGTCTATCTACTACACGAGGGTGGTTAAGGAAGGCAGCAGCAAGAGATGCAAGACGTATGTTGCATCATCTTTGGCTCGTCTCATCCCTTGGACTCATCTCAGTCTGTCTCAAGGAGTTCTTACATTAACGGTTTGTGGAAAGATGTTATCTGAGCAATCTGAGCGGCGATTATCTGTGTTGAGTGTGCCTCTCACTCTTCTTCTTCTTCTTCTTCTTCTTCCCCATCTTCTGAATGGGGTACATGGGAAAGAGAGAGATATCAGAGGACCCATGAGTCCACACTGAGACTATCTCCTGGGAACTATCAACCTCTCAGGAGATAGTAATAGTAGTAGTAGCAATAGTAGTAACGGTAGTGGCAGTAATTCTCAGGAAATAGTAGTAGTAGCAGTAATAGTAGTAGTAATAGTAGTAATAGTAGTAGTAATAGTAGTAGAAATAATAGTAGTAATAGTAGTAATAGTAGTAGAAATAATAGTAGTAGTAGTGGTAGTAGTAGTAGTAGTAGTAATAATAATAGTAGTAGTTGTAGTAGTAATAGTAATAGTTGTAGTGATAGTAGTAGTAGTAATATTAGTAGTTACAGTAGCACTAGTAGAAGATTTAGTAGTAGTAGTAGTAGTAGTAGTAGTAGTAACACAATTTTTCTCTATTGTGAAATTGGTATGTTTGGACATATGAGTGGAGGCTCCACATGAGGTTCCCCGACGCCTGTTCAACCTTCAGTTGCCTCACTTACCTCTGGCTGAGTATCAAGTGGAGTGGAAGTGCTTAACAATTAACCATTTTAACGACCACTTAACACTCAATTGTTCTTATAGGTGTCTGGAGGGCGGGTGATTGTGGGTGGGTGTATGTGGGCGGATGGGTGTATGTGGGTGGGTGTATGTGGGTGTGTGTATGTGGGCGGGTGTATGTGGGCGGGTGGGTGTATGTGGGTGGGTGTATGTGGGCGGGTGGGTGTATGTGGGTGGGTGTATGTGGGCGGGTGCATGTGGGCGGGTGGGTGTATGTGGGTGGGTGTATGTGGGTGGGTGTATGTGGGCGGGTGGGTGTATGTGGGTGGGTGTATGTGGGCGGGTGGGTGTATGTGGGCGGGTGGGTATATGTGGGTGGGTGTATGTGGGCGGGTGGGTGTATGTGGGTGGGTGTATGTGGGCGGGTGGGTGTATGTGGGCGGGTGGGTATATGTGGGTGGGTGTATGTGGGCGGGTGTATGTGGGCGGGTAGGTGTATGTGGGCGGGTGGATGTATGTGGGTGGGTGTATGTGGGCGGGTGGGTGTATGTGGGTGGGTGTATGTGGGCGGGTGTATGTGGGCGGGTGGGTGTATGTGGGCGGGTAGGTGTATGTGGGCGGGTGGGTATATGTGGGTGGGTGTATGTGGGCGGGTGTATGTGGGCGGGTGGGTGTATGTGGGCGGGTGGGTGTATGTGGGTGGGTGTATGTGGGCGGGTGGGTGTATGTGGGCGGGTGGGTGTATGTGGGTGGGTGTATGTGGGCGGGTGTATGTGGGCGGGTGGGTGTATGTGGGTGGGTGTATGTGGGTGGATGGGTGTATGTGGGCGGGTGGGTGTATGTGCGTGGGTGTATGTGGGCGGGTGGGTGTATGTGGGCGGGTGTATGTGGGCGGGTGGGTGTATATGGGTGGGTGGGTGTATGTGGGTGGGTGTATGTGGGTGGATGGGTGTATGTGGGCGGGTGGGTGTATGTGGGTGGGTGTATGTGGGTGGATGGGTGTATGTGGGCGGGTGGGTGTATGTGGGTGGGTGTATGTGGGTGGATGGGTGTATGTGGGCGGGTGGGTGTATGTGGGTGGGTGTATGTGGGCGGGTGTATGTGGGCGGGTGGGTGTATGTGGGCGGGTGGGTGTATGTGGGTGGGTGTATGTGGGCGGGTGGGGGGATGGGGGTGGGTGTATGTGGGCGGGTGTATGTGGGCGGGTGGGTGTATATGGGTGGGTGGGTGTATGTGGGTGGGTGTATGTGGGTGGGTGTATGTGGGTGGATGGGTGTATGTGGGCGGGTGGGAGGAGGGAAAAGAGTGAGAAAAAGAGTATTAATGTAAAGGGCTGATGTAAGACAGGAAATCGTCTGTCTGCGTCTCATAAAGTCTTTGCCCCATCTATGTCTGTCAGTCTGTGTGTATATTGTTCTGTATCACACTGTCTTTTTCTCTGTCTAAATCCCACACACACAGTTTTTCATAATTAAAATTTAACGAACGCCAGCTGACTCGTGGAATTTAAAAAAAATGAAGTCTTTATAGGTGCCAGAGATATTCCCACCGAGGGAGTCACGTGAGGGATAGTTACTCAGCCCGGCCTGGGAGGGATACCTGTGTTTTCCTAGTAATCTTACCATGACCCACTATTAATCCTGAGATCCCTGGCTGTCATCAAGACCTCTGGCTGTCTTCAAGACCCCTGGCTGTCATCAAGACCTCTGGCTGTCTTCAAGACCCCTGGCTGTCATCAAGACTCCTGGCTGTCTTCAGGACTCCTGGCTGTCTTCAAGACCTCTGGCTGTCTTCAAGACCCCTGGCTGTCATCAAGACTCCTGGCTGTCTTCAGGACTCCTGGCTATCTTCAAGACCTCTGGCTGTCTTCAAGACCCCTGGCTGTCATCAAGACTCCTGGCTGTCTTCAGGACTCCTGGCTGTCTTCAAGACCTCTGGCTGTTTTCAAGACCCCTGGCTGTCATGAAGACCCCTGGCTGTCTTCAGGACTCCTGGCTGTCTTCAAGACCCCTGGCTGTCATCAAGACCCCTGGCTGTCTTCAGGACTCCTGGCTGTCTTCAAGACCCCTGGCTGTCATCAAGACCCCTGGCTGTCATCAAGACCCCTGGCTGTCATCAATACCCCTGGTTGTCATCAAGACCCCTGGATGTCTTCAAGACTCCTGGCTGTCTTCAAGACCCCTGGCTGTCTTCAAGACCCCTATCTGTCATCAAGACCCCTGGCTGTCTTCAAGACTCCTGGCTGTCTTCAAGACCCCTGGCTGTCTTCAAGACCCCTATCTGTCATCAAGACCCCTGGCTGTCTTCAGGACTCCTGGCTGTCTTCAAGACCTCTGGCTGTCTTCAAGACCCCTGGCTGTCATGAAGACCCCTGGCTGTCTTCAGGACTCCTGGCTGTCTTCAAGACCCCTGGCTGTCATCAAGACCCCTGGCTGTCTTCAGGACTCCTGGCTGTCTTCAAGACCCCTGGCTGTCATCAAGACCCCTGGCTGTCATCAAGACCCCTAGCTGTCATCAATACCCCTGGTTGTCATCAAGACCCCTGGATGTCTTCAAGACTCCTGGCTGTCTTCAAGACCCCTGGCTGTCTTCAAGACCCCTATCTGTCATCAAGACCCCTGGCTGTCTTCAAGACTCCTGGCTGTCTTCAAGACCCCTGGCTGTCTTCAAGACCCCTATCTGTCATCAAGACCCCTGGCTGTCTTCAAGACCCCTGGCTGTCTTCAAGACCCCTATCTGTCATCAAAAGCCCTGGCTGTCTTCAAGACCCCTGGCTGTCTTCAAGACCCTTATCTGTCATCAAAACCCCTGGCTGTCTTCAAGACCCCTGGCTGTCTTCAAGACCCCTATCTGTCATCAAGACCCCTGGCTGTCTTCAAGACCCCTGGCTGTCTTCCAGATCCCTGGCTGTCATCAAGACCCCTGGCTGTCTTCAAGACTCCTGGCTGCCTTCAAAACCCCTGGCTGTCATCAAGACCCTTGGCTGCCTTCAAGACCCCTGGCTGTCTTCAAGACCCCTGGCTGTCTTCAAGACCCCTGGCTGTCTTCAAGACTCCTGGCTGTCTTCAAAACCCCTGGCTGTCATCAAGACCCTTGGCTGTCTTCAAGACCCCTGGCTGTCTTCAAGACCCCTGGCTGTCTTCAAGACCCCTGGCTGTCTTCAAGACCCCTGGCTGTCTTCAAGACCCTTATCTGTCATCAAGACCCCTGGCTGTCTTCAAGATCTCTGGCTGTCTTCAAGACCCCTGGCTGTCTTTAAGACCCCTGGCTGTCTTCAAGGCCCCTAGCAGTCATCAAGACCCTTGGCTGTCTTCAAGACCCCTGGCTGTCTTCAAGACTCCTGGCTGTCTTCAAAACCCCTGGCTGTCATCAAGACCCTTGGCTGTCTTCAAGACCCCTGGCTGTCTTCAAGACCCCTGGCTGTCTTCAAGACCCCTGGCTGTCTTCAAGACCTCTGGCTGTATTCAAGACCCTTGGCTGTCTTCAAGACCCCTGGCTGTCTTCAAGACCCCTGGCTGTCTTCAAGACCCCTGGCTGTCTTTAAGACCCCTGGCTGTCTTCAAGACCCCTGGCAGTCATCAAGACCCTTGGCTGTCTTCAAGACCCCTGGCTGTCTTCAAGACCCTTGGCTGTCTTCAAGACCCCTGGCTGTCTTCAAGACCCCTGGCTGTCTTCAAGACCCCTGGCTGTCTTCCAGATCCCTGGCTGTCATCAAGACCCTTGGCTGTCTTCAAGACTCCTGGCTGTCTTCAAAACCCCTGGCTGTCATCAAGACCCTTGGCTGTCTTCAAGACCCCTGGGTGTCTTCAAGACCCCTGGCTGTCTTCAAGACCCCTGGCTGTCTTCAAGACCCTTGGCTGTCTTCAAGACCCCTGGCTGTCTTCAAGACCCCTGGCTGTCATCAAGACCCTTGGCTGTCTTCAAGACCCCTGGCTGTCTTCAAGACCCCTGGCTGTCTTCAAGACCCCTGGCTGTCTTCAAGACCCCTGGCTGTCTTCAAGACCCTTGGCTGTCTTCAAGATCCCTGGCTGTCTTCAAGACCCCTGGCTGTCATCAAGACCCTTGGCTGTCTTCAAGACCCCTGGCTGTCTTCAAGACCCCTGGCTGTCTTCAAGACCCCTGGCTGTCTTCAAGACCCCTAGCTGTCTTCAAGACCCCTGGCTGTCTTCAAGACCCCTGGCTGTCTTCAAGACCCTGGCTGTCTTCAAGACCTCTGGCTGTCTTCCAGATCCCTGGCTGTCATCAAGACCCTTGGCTGTCTTCAAGACTCCTGGCTGTCTTCAAAACCCCTGGCTGTCATCAAGACCCTTGGCTGTCTTCAAGATCCCTGGCTGTCTTCAAGACCCCTGGCTGTCTTCAAGACCCTGGCTGTCTTCAAGACCTCTGGCTGTCTTCCAGATCCCTGG
>NC_091353.1:9333849-9475963 GCF_038502225.1 Cherax quadricarinatus
CAGCGAAGAGGCGGGGCCAGGAGCTGTGACTCGACCCCTGCAACCACAAATAGGTGAGTACAAATAGGTGAGTACACACACACACACACACACAAACACACACACACACACACACACACACACACACACAAGGACACACTGTCTTCATAATTCCCGTAATATTAACATTGAATATAAACCGTAATTAGCACTAATTATAAATCCGGTTCACGTAATCGGGATCCGCTGCGCTTCTGTGCTTCAACGACGCACACGTTTCTTATGCGTCTCCGGGACGATATGAATGGAAAAGCGTTTTTATCATGCGTTCGTTCGTAGGAGCTAGGGGACGAAATTAAACAGGGAAGGAGAGAGAAGGGAGAGAGAGAGAAGAACCATGTTGTAAATCTTGCAAACAAGGCAGCCAGGAAGCTTACAGCACTTCGCCGTATCTCGCATCTGCTTGACAGCAGGGGTTGCAAGATTCTGTACGAGGCACAAGTACGCTCACACCTTGAGTATCCTCCACTTTCTTGGTTTGCCTGCCTCCCCCCCTCTCATCTGCGACTGCTTGACAGAGTAGAGAACAGAGCAAGACGTCTCATCTCTCGCCTGGACCCATCCTGGATAGATCTGTCATTTCAGCAGAGCTTTCAACACAGGAGGGATGTTGGTGGCCTTACTGTTATGTACAAGGCCAGTATTGTCAAAGTACCACACTTGGATCCACTTCGAGGACAGCCTGAAACAAACTTTTATGCCACAAGACGGGCAGAAAGCAGCAACTTCACTCTGGCTGTACCCTTCTCCAGAACATCACTCCATCTGAGATCATACATACCCAGGATGACTCGAATATGGAACACATTCGTACAGCATAATGATGTCAACGAGATAAAGTCAGTTGATCAAATGAAAATGCTGGCCCACAGATGGCTCCAACTTCATCCTGTTCCCTACTTGTATGTCTCATAACAATAAAAATGCTTTCAAATGAGCTGATGTAGGTAACAGCTCTTAGCTTGCCAATAAAGTTAGGAATCCTTAACCTGTAAATACCTTGTCAATAAAGCTAGGGATCCTTAACCTTGTCAAACCCTGTGTAAAAAAAAAAAAAGAGAGAGAGAGAGAAAGAGAGAGAGCTCTAGGACCAGGTCAACAAGTAGTCCTCCCATCTAGGCCTGAAAATGTTCATATTTTTTTGTTTATACATAAGTAATCAGGTTTTTTAGGCCCAGGTACACATAATTACAATTATCATAGATAGTGTAAATTAGCCTCCATCAAGGTGACTTGTTTCCACTGTGGTCCTTGTAATATCTTATTATTTAAACCTGTAATGTTAAAACATCGTCGACAGTTTCATATAAAGCTTCCCGGGCTGCACTTCTCGGTAAGTTGATTTAAAGAAAACTGTGGAATCTGTATTTTTTTTGCCTAAATTTTGTGCTTCCAAGTCAATGTTTACTTGTCGGGAGTCAACAATAATGTTTTTGTCGGGAGACAGTGTTAGATCTCCTACACAGCAGTGTTCAACTGCAGTGCTCAACCGGAGTGTTCAACTGGAGTGTTCAGTGCACTTGTAGGCTGCTGGACAGATGCCTAAAGTCAGTACCTGATCAACCGGGCTGTGGTTCGTAGGTTGAACTACGTGTGGTCAGCAGTAACAGCCTGGTTGATCGGGTCCTGATCCACCTGGAGGCCTAGTCATGGACCACGTCGCGGGGGGTGTTGACTCCCGGAACACTCCTTCCAGATAGACTGCACGTAGAGGATGTGGCCACTTACATTCCTGGGCCAGTCACCGCCCCGGTGATCCGGTCCTAGACCAGGACTTATCAAATTCCTTTTTGAAGAGTGACGGATGTCTTGGTACCTGACTTTGTACATGACGGAGCGTGTTGAGAAACCATCATTCTTTTGTTAATGTGTTTCACTGCCTCTCTGCTTTTTACTGGAGGTGTTTTTGGCACTGTCTGCCATGTCACTTGCTTTCACGAGATCATAAGAAAGGAGGAACAGTGCAGTAGGCCTACTGGCCTATACGAGGCAGGTTCTTCTCAAACCAAAACCAACTAACAAAAATATTTGCCCAAACCATTATCAATGTTACCTAATGCTAACTCTGATGCAAGTGCTTACAGTGTGCAGGTTGGGAACCATTGCCTCCAGACTGTTGTTGTTATACTCGTCAGGAGACGGAACAGGTGTCTCCTGATACGGGGTTTAGTCATACAGATCATCCGTTAAACCTTAATAGTCCCTCCAGAGATAAGTAAGATTTGTCAGGAAACAGGACAAGTGTTTCCTGACGCGGGTCTTTGTCTTATGACGACCCAGTATTGCAGTCTCCATCCAGAATTTTCCAGGTTCCAGTTCAATTGGTTGACTGAAGCCATGCAAACAGTGAAGGTTCTCTGGACGTTTTCCAGCTATGCATATTCTCCTGACTTTAGGAGGTTATTAGTATACAGCAATATTCCAGCCTCGGCAGAACAAGAGACTTGAAAATAATTCAAATTGGCTAAGCATTTCTTGTTTTGAATCCACTAGTTATCCAGTCGATACACAAGCAACCCGTATAGGGAAGAAATTAACTTACCTGGAGTTTACCTGGAGAGAGTTCCGGGGGTCAACGCTCCCGCGGCCCGGTCTGTGACTAGGCCTCCTGGTGGATCAGATAATGTTCCGGTCTAACTTCATTGACTAGTCACACACTGACTAGCTAATGGTCCAAATCGGATTATTTGTGAATTGTTCCAGTCACGGTATTGTGACTGGTAGTAATAATAACGTAGTTGTTGTCCTTGAATGCGAGATCCACTGATACTCCCAAGTCCCTCACATTGAACTTCCATACAATGTTTTAAGCCTCTCTTGTACTCCCTTTCAATCTTCAATTACTCAGTATTACTTATAGGGATGTAAATGAAATTTGTCGCCATTTAACATCATATTGTCGTCCATGTTCCACTGGAAGACTTGGTGTATATCAGCTTGAAGATTCGCTGTCTTCAAGATGTCGCTCTCATGTAGATTTTGGTATCGTCTTCAGAAGATGAGACAGTGCTATGATTTACATCTCTGTCTATGCCAGATATAAGAATGAGAAAGAGAAGTGGAGCGAGTACTGTGCCTTGAAGAACAGCTTTTCGCTATGACAGCCTCCGATTTCCCTCTATTGTTACTCTCTCGGTTCCATTTATTAACAAGTTAAATACCTATCTGTTCTTTCTCCTCAGTTATTCGTTTTGCATGCACTGTACACCATGGTCGCATTTGATAGAAATTCCTGTACAGCACAATATATCTGCATTTTCCTTGCCTTCCAGTGCAGCCTAGACCACGACATGATGGTCTAGCAGTTGCATAAGGTTTCAGCACCCCACTGAAAACCCATGACTACCCTGGGTTATGCAACTGTTGTGATTCCATGTGACTGGCAATCAAGCTCCTTAGGACCCTTCCTAAGATTTTCATAATGTGGGATGCTAGTATTGTTGATCAATAACTTTATATGACTGTTTTGTTGCAGTCTTAGTGGATGGTGGCTATGTTGGCGGTTTTTAATTACTGCAGGATGGGACCAGTATCCAGGTACCTTCTGTAAATTGTTTAGGGCCAGAGATGAAGAATTAGACACATGTCCTTGTATTGTGTTGATATAGCCACTGGTAGGCGAAATGTCTACAAATAAAGATACCCAGATGTTACACATGTGTCTAATTCTTCGTGGGACAAAGTGAATAGTCATGCTATCAACGGCTTCTTCTAAGTCCAATGGAGTTAAGGTTACGTCAGAAATTGTAGAGATGTCGCCAGCGTTGAGGACCTCACTCATAAAACATTCATTTGGGTCGTCAGTCTTCAGACTGATTAATGGCTCACTGAACACAGACTTGTATGTATTAGATTATAATTATAACTATGATTTTTAAAGTGGTGGGGTGGCAAGCCAGTGGAAGGTCTCGGTCAGGTGACCAAAACCTCCAACTGTGTGTCATCAAATGACTAAGGGCAGCGTCAGGAAACACTTGTCCTGTTTCCTGACAAACCTTACCTAACAGAGCAGCATTGTGACTTTTGTGTTTCACTCACTTTTTTATCATTGTAAGTGTAAGATCCACCTCCATCCAACAAAGCCTGATGCCTGATGTTGATTTTGACCTTAATTTTGCACGTGAGGAAAAAAAATTTGGAATGGTTTCTCATTTCATTAGTTGGTCTTTTCTGTAGGTGTCCCGTAGCTGGATCGCGAGAGCACTCAGCTCACACACTGAGGTCCGGAGTTCGAATCCCCGGTACGGCTGGAAAACATTAGGGACGTGTTTCCATTAGACACCTGCTGTCTCTGTTCACCCATCAGCAAAATAGGTACCTGGGTGTTAGTGGACTGGTGTGGGTCGCATCCTGGGTGTTAGTGGACTGGTGTGGGTCACATCCTGGGTGTTAGTGGACTGGTGTGGGTCGCATCCTGGGTGTTAGTGGACTGGTGTGGGTCGCATCCTGGGTGTTAGTGGACTGGTGTGGGTCGCATCCTGGGTGTTAGTGGACTGGTGTGGGTCGCATCCTGGGTGTTAGTGGACTGGTGTGGGTCACATCCTGGGTGTTAGTGGACTGGTGTGGGTCGCATCCTGGGTGTTAGTGGACTGGTGTGGGTCGCATCCTGGGTGTTAGTGGACTGGTGTGGGTCACATCTTGGGTGTTAGTGGACTGGTGTGGGTCGCATCCTGGGTGTTAGTGGACTGGTGTGGGTCGCATCCTGGGACAAAACTGACCTAATTTGCGGGAAATGCTCAGCATAACAAGCAGCTTTCTATATAGTAGTATGTCATTGATGTCAGCTATGGTCTGTATACCTTGTACATGTACTGGTAGAACATAAAGATATTATTATTATCTGTTTCTTCTGGTCTCTGTCACAAACAGCTGGAGTTCGAGGTTCTTCAGTTCTGTGACCATTATCTTCATTAGTGCTTCACAAACCTTATGTCCTTTGAGAAGCTCTTATATCTGTCCCCTTCATCTGGAGAGGGAACTCCTCTCTCTCTGGCAGAAGCAGTGGAAATGCGAAGACGATGTCATCAGTCCATTACCCTTGAAGACGTAATTTTAAGGGAGTCAGTCCCTCAGACTGGAGTCAGTGTGTACAGTCCATTACCTAGTCATTGTTCCTGATAATGTGATTCTTTCTTTATGCAAAATACACCGATATTGAAAGTCTGAAGGCGATCTGAAAGAGCATTCCCAAGTTATCACCAGGAAACCATTGGGAATACGTATATATGTTTCAAGCCCATGGTAAATTAGTACTGAAACTAGGAAGTTAGTGGTTCAGTTGTAACTAGCACTGGCGTGCTAGTTACAACACAGACATACACGTGGATAAATGAGACCCGTCAAGTTCAGAAATTAGACACATATACAACATTTTTCAAGACAG
Organism: Cherax quadricarinatus; assembly: GCF_038502225.1. Classification (NCBI taxonomy): domain Eukaryota; kingdom Metazoa; phylum Arthropoda; class Malacostraca; order Decapoda; family Parastacidae; genus Cherax; species Cherax quadricarinatus. The sequence goes on from NC_091353.1 coordinate 9,339,272, forward strand.
ACGCACTGATTATATCGACTTCAGGCTGAGGAACTGATTACCTAAAACTCCTTCTGGTCTTCACCATTCTTGTTTGTATAGGACTGATAAAGCCACTGTGTGGCGTTACGTCTTCTCATTAAAGTTACGCAAGTGTTGCACAGTATCTCATCAACAAACAATCACTGTGATACAATCCAGTGGTTTGAGTACTATCGTATTATCACGATTTTACAATACTTATATTTTTTGAGATGTTTCCTGCTTGCGTTTATCTTCCTCTCACAGCATCCCTTAGAAGTCTTAAGGAAAGACCTGTTGAAAAGTACGAGAACTGAGTTTCATTGAGCTGAACTCTTCTCTTGGCTGATGGACTGATTATCTCAGTTACTTTTACTCCAAGACTGACGGACTCATTGCATTTCCTTATTACTACTGCCTCTATATTTGACTGAAGAAGCCTACTGTGTAGGAGAATCGTTTCAACAATAAAGATATCCAGCTGTTGCACATGTGTCTTAATCTTCAACTTGTCGGTAATTTATACCGTTTTTAATAATACAATTGCACAATAGGTACAATCAACTCAAATCTGACATGAGGGCAGTGAGAGAGTGGAGTCTGCCTCTCACGTATTGTTTTCATAGCAAACAATGTTGTGAGGGGTTTTCCCACGAAGAAGAGGCTGCTGTACTGATGGAGTTAAATCGGAAAGTCCAGCAGCATCCTTAAGTATTGACAAGCACTTGATGAGAAGTTATGTACTACGCATTTTGATATTCTGATCCGGACTTCCCCCTCGCTCTCCTGCACACACACACACACACACACACACACACACACACACACACACATACATACACACACACACACACACACACACACACACTGCGCGGAATAGACAAGGTGGACAAAGACGGGATGTTCCAGAGATGGGACACAGACACAAGAGGTCACAATTGAAAGTTGAAGACTCAGATGAATCAAAGGGATGTTAGGAAGTATTTCTTCAGTCATAGAGTAGTCAGGCCATGGAATAGCCTAGAAAGGGATGTAGTGGAGGCAGGAACCATACATAGTTTTAAGGCGAGGTATGATAGAGCTCATGGGGCAGGGAGAGAGAGGACCTAGTAGCAATCAGCGAAGAGGCGGGGCCAGGAGCTGTGACTCGACCCCTGCAACCACAAATAGGTGAGTACACACACACACACACACACACACACACACACACACACATACACACACACATACACACAAACTACATACCAGTGTCACTCACAAGTATAGTATACAAAGTCATAGGGAAACTTATCAGGCAAAAACTGGTGGAGTACTTGGAAGGGAATGCAAGGTTTCAGGGCAGGGAACTCCTGTGTCACAAAGCTATTGGAGTTTTACAAGGTGACAGAAATAAGACAAGAGAGAGAAGGGGTGGGCAGATTGCATTTTCTTGGACTGTAAGAAAGCTTATGACGCAGTTCTGCACAAGAGATTAGTGGAAAAGCTTGAGGAGAGGGCAGGAATAGCAGGGAAGGCACTGCAATGAGTCAGGAATACCTGACGGGAAGGAAACAACGAGTGATGCTACGTGACGAGTTGTCAGAGCGGGCGCCTGTAACGAGCGGGGTTCCACAAGGGTCAGTCCTAGGACCAGTGCTGTTTCTGGAATATGTGAATGACATGACGGAAGGAATAGACTCAGAAGTGTCCCTGTTTGCAGATGATGTGAAGCTAATGAGGAGAATGCAAATTGATAAGGATCAGGTAGGACTACATAAAAATCTGGACAGGCTGCAGGCCTGGTTCAACAATTGGTTCCTTGAGTGTAACCCCACCAAGTGCAAAGTCATGAAGACTGGGAAAGGGCAAAGGAGACCACAGACAGAGTACAGGCTAGGGAGGACCAAAGGCTACAAACTTCACTCAAGAAGAAGGTTCTTGGGGTGAGTATCATACCGAGCACATCTCCTGAATCGCTCATTAACTAAATAACTACTGCAACATATGGAAGCCTGGCATACCTAAGAGTAAGGAGTTATTCAAGACACTGTACACAATGTACGTCAGGCCCATATTGGAGTATGCAACACCAGTATGGAACCCATACCTGGTCAAGCACGTCAAAAATGCTAGAAATTGCAAAAGTTTGCAACAAGACTAGTCCAGGGGCTAAGGGGTATGTCCTACGAGGAGAGATTAAGGGAAACCAATCTAATGACACTGGAGGACAGGAGGAATAGGGAAACCATGATAAAGACGTATAAAATAATGAGAGGAATTGACGAGATGGATAAGGATAGATTGTTTCAGAGATGGGACACAGCAACAAGGGGACACAACTGGAAGTTGAAAACGCAATTGAGTCACAGGGATGTTAGAAGTATCTGTTGAATCACAGAGTTGTCCGGAAGTGCTTATCATTTTCCGTTACCTCCACATGTAGGCTTTACTGACCCTACCAGTTCGTAGACACCTACTGCTTCATGTTTCCAGTATACTTATATTTGCAAGTTATCTTGTTCGTGTTTCACAAGGGCTCCTTCTATGCCCCTCGTTTTTTTCCTCCAAGTCTGCCAGAGAGTTGCTGCCTTTAGACTTTTCTTCTAGCAGAGACGAGCCTTTTACACTTCCAGAACTTTCCACTTGCCGATGATCGGCAAGCGGACTTGTTGGCATTTATATTAGTATGCTCGATCATTAACATCCATCAGTCCTCGTAGTCCTGTTACGTCTATTTCTTCTTGTTTGGTCACAAGGGGCTCTTCCCCGTCCGTGGAAAACTGCTGTGGTTTTTCCCGTTTCCTAACCCAGGTACTTCAGGCCATGAAGCCTCCCATTATCGACCCATTACTCTTACTAGTGCAGTTTACAAGGTGATGGATTGTCCAGTAAATAGACGTATGATGTGGTATTTAGAGACAAATAATAGTCTTTCCACTCGTTAATTTGGCTTTCGTAAGTGCCGCTCCACTATCGACTCCTTACTCAGGAAAGATACTTATGTTCGTAATGGCATTGCTAGTAGCCACTCAGTTATCCCAGTCTTTTTTTGATCTTGATAAAATCATGACACTGCCTGGAGATATAACATCTTAGTCCAAGCTCATTCTTTAGGCCTTCGAGGCAATCCGCCATTTCTTCTTAAATAAAAACTTCTTGTCTGAGACACATTTTTGTATCTGGGTTGATAATCTGTCTTGCCCCAGACTATATCCAGGCTGGAGGTGTTCCTCAGGGATGTGTCCTTAGCACCACTCTTTTTGTACTACCTAGTAATGATCTGGCATCTGTTCTCCCATCTAATATTTAGTCATCACTTTATGTTGATTTTGCTATAGCTTGTGCAGGCGCTGACTGCCACCAAATATCAACTTTTCTCCAGAATGCTATTGACTGTATTTCCCATTGGGTCACTATTCATGGGTTTGTATTTTCTGGTACCAAAACGCACCGGATTACTTTTACAATACGTTCTGTTGTCTTATATACTCCGCTATACCTGTAAGGTTTCCGGATCCCTGAACATGATATTGTCAGATTTTTCAGTGTTCTGTTTGACCGCGGGCTGTCCTGGAAACCTCACATTATCTCCTGGAAACCTCACATTATCTCCTTGAAAGCAACTTGTCATAGCCAACTGAATCTACGTAAAACCCTCGCTCATCTTTCTTGTGTGGCTGATCGTCAAACTCTACTTCAATTTCATTCAGCCCTAATTTTATCGAAACTAGGCTATGGTGACCAAATATATTCTGCAGCCTCTCCTGCAACTCTTTCTAAACTTGATCCCATTCATCATCAGGGATTACGTTTGTGTCTAGGTACTTTTCTCTCCTCTCCTGTTGAGAGCCTATATGCAGAGGTGAATGTTCCATCTCTGAACGATTGGCATGATGCCCATTGCCCCAGATATTTTGTCCGTTTTCATGACCTTCACGATCCTTCTATATATAGGATAGTAACGGTCATTAGTAGAGGTCCATTATTTGTTCGCCGCCCCTGTTTACTCAGTCCCTTTTTCTTCGTCTTTACTAGCAATTGGCCTTTCTTCAGTTGCCCCCTTTATATGTTCATCTAGCATCTAACTTTTCTCTTTCGCCTTGCATCTTGCTCCTTCTTTCTTAACCAGCTCCCGTCTCATTCTCATGTCGTTGTAGTTTACACTGATGGTTCTAAATCCTCTGACGGTGTCGGGTTTGCAGCAGTGTTCCCGGACAGTGATGTGGGAGGTCATTTATTAGACTCGTCTAGCATTTTCACAGCTAAACTGTATGCAGGTCTCATGTCGATTATATTCAATGCTTCCAGGCCTACCTCGACATTCGTGGTAGTTTTAGACTCCTTTAGTGCTTTGCAAGCTATCCAAAAAAATAATTCACCTTATCCCCTAGTTCTTCATATACAACTTTGGCTGTGCCGCATTTCTAGCAATAACAAAGAAATCGTTATCTTCTGTGTCCCTGGTCATATTGATATTCAGGGTAACGGGCAGGCAGACTCTGCTGTGCAGTCAGCAGTACTTGACCATCCCATTTCATAAAGAAGTGTTCCATTCTCAGGCTATTTTGCTGTAATCTCTAGCCACCTGCAACCGTTGGCAACAACGTTGATCTGATTTGATTAATCACAAATTATATTCTATCATGCCGTGTTTAGGATTCTGGTCTTACCATCATTGTTATGGGGAATAAATTATGTGCATGAACTGCATTACATTATACCAATAATTTAATTAGGAAGGCAACAAAGATGACTATTACTTATCAACTGTTACAACTCTGAGACACCCCAGGTCACAAGGAGAATGTCTCCCTGCGACACCCACTTCCCTCATACATCCCACATCTACTCTGGACCTATAAAAATTAACATCATATTTAATAAACACAACGAGTAATTTTGGTAATACTATTTACATTAAAATTATGTAGACTGTATTATTAGGTTAGACTGACGGAAGGAAGGGGGGGGGGGTGAGGGGTACTTGCATTTATACATCATATGAGAAAAAATATTTGTTACCACCACTTACCAAATTTGTCTGGAAGTCGCCTGATACATATAGATCACCTACAATCCCAGCCTAGATATAAGGAACCTAACTGGCCGAAAGTTCATCATAAAAAGTACAGTGTACTTAGCTGTGGGTGTTGGTGGCTCCTTATAATCCCCTTTCACCATCTAATTTCGAAGTCCTGCCAAGTCACTGTTTTCGCACATTCTACAGGACTGTAACTCCGATTTTTCTTGCTCTTATTTGGGAGGCTTAAACCCCATTTAGCCTTCAGAGCCTCTGAAGAATTCCCACAAATTTCAATGTGGTCTTGTTCCTCAAATTCCAATATGGTGTCCTCCCCCCACCCAATGCTACTTGTTTGCTGGTTCCCTTTTTAATTCCCAAATTAATTTTAACCATCAACAATGCATTTCATTGAATTACATGCTAAAATTATGCACTATGGTTTCGGAAAATTCAAAATTTTCCACAAATGTCATGGTTGTGAGACTACACTTCACCGTCTTGGTATCAGACACACACGTCTCACTTACGGGTATCTCGTGGAGAGGGGCCAAGTTTCACTCGGTGAGAATTGTCAGGTTTCAGTTTCAGTTTGCCATATTCTATTAGACTGTCCTGTTTACCACCAAGCACGCAGAAATTAACTCTGACGGTGTTACTGCTCTAACACCCTTACTTTATTTTCCCTACTCACTGGCGGCCCAACTTTGACACAGACTCCGACACAGACTCCCTCTTTGACTTATAGACAGCAACAGATTTATTACATAAACTTTTAACACTCCTCACAGCCCTTACTGACTGTACCTCTCTTATACTTTCTACCCTCGCTAGTCTCAGATCAAAGATTTTCGCCCTATCCTGCAGTGGGCTTGGCACTTAGTTTTGCTTATAATAATTATAATAATTATCAGAGACTTCAATGAAGGTCTTTCCACCACTGATGAGTCTTTTAAATCACTGTTTCTCAATAATTCCCTGAGAATCTTTTCCACTCACCATGTGAACGAGTGCGATTGTGTGTGTGTGTATGTGTGTGTGTGTGTGTGTGTGTGTGTGCGCGCGCACGATAATCCTCTATATAAGCCGATGTGGCACTGAAACTACTCAGAGAGCCTCTGATCCCTGACGAGCATCTCTTCAGAGCTGCGTACAGTGCCTGCCACAGCCCAAGTGCCACAGTCTTCTGCTACAGCACTTGCTGGAGCTCCTGCTTCTCCATTGCTATCTACGCTAGTACTCTCCTCCTCCCCGAGGACACCAAACTTCCACCATGGTCGCTTGTAGAATGGTAAGATTACTCGCTTCTGCAGTGACTACCACAGTAAGTGGTGACGTGACTGGGACATTGACTGGTACCTCCTGGCGTCATCCGAACGATTCGTTATATACCAATCAAGTAACTGTGGTGTTCTGTTGTAAACAGTGACAAGTGCAACGTAGGTGTTAGACACATGAGGAAGGTCATAGGCGTTACTGAAGTTCCCCTGGTACGCAGGTGTTACTTAAGAACGCCTTGTGTTACACAGGTGTTACTGAAGTACCCTTGGTATTATACATGTATTACTGAGGTACCCCTGGTGTGACACAGGTGACATCTAAGAGCCATAGGTGTTATACAGCTGTTTTGATTACTGTCCTATCTAGTGAACATGTGTTCAGTGCTACATGGTAGTACCTGGCACTGTCCAATCCCACAGTGACCGGCACTGTCCACTCCAACGAAGAAGTGCCTTGCACTGTCCAATACCACAGTGATTGACACTGTCCACTCCCATGAAGCAGTGGCTAGCACTGCCCAATCCCACACAGTAACTGGCGCTGTCCAATCACACAAAGAAGTGAATGACTCTATCTATTTCAACAAAGAGGTGCCTGGCACTGTCCTATTGCACACAGTGACTGGCACTTCCAGTCACAGAAATTAGTGCCTTACACTGTCAAATAACACACGTTAGAAGCTGGCACTGTCCAATCCCACAAATTAGTGTCTGGTACTCCCTAATCACACTTGGTAAAGTGTGGCACTGTCCAGTTCCCCAAAGTAGTCCTTGGCAGTATCTAATCTCACACATTACTGACTGGCACTCTCCAATCCTACAAAGTAGTGGATGGTCCTGTCCAATTTCACATAGTGACTGGCACTGTCCAGTCCCACAAAGTCGTGCCTGGCACTGTCCAGTCCCACAAAGTCGTGCCTGGCACTGTCCAGTCCCACAAAGTCGTGTCTGGCACTGTCCAGTCCCACAGAGTCGTGCCTGGCACTGTCCAGTCCCACAAAGTCGTGCCTGGCACTGTCCAGTCCCACAAAGTCGTGCCTGGCACTGTCCAGTCCCACAAAGTCGTGCCTGGCACTGTCCAGTCCCACAAAGTCGTGCCTGGCACTGTCCAGTCCCACAGAGTCGTGCCTGGCACTGTCCAGTCCCACAGAGTCGTGCCTGGCACTGTCCAGTCCCACAAAGTCGTGCCTGGCACTGTCCAGTCCCACAAAGTCGTGCCTGGCACTGTCCAGTCCCACAAAGTCGTGCCTGGCACTGTCCAGTCCCACAAAGTCGTGCCTGGCACTGTCCAGTCCCAAGAGTCGTGCCTGGCACTGTCCAGTCCCACAAAGTCGTGCCTGGCACTGTCCAGTTCCACAAAGTCGTGCCTGGCACTGTCCAGTCCCACAAAGTCGTGCCTGGCACTGTCCAGTCCCACAGAGTCGTGCCTGGCACTGTCCAGTCCCACAAAGTCGTGCCTGGCACTGTCCAGTCCCACAAGAACTGTCAGATTCTTGCAAGATCTATCTAAAATTTGTAAAATTCTTTAGAATTAGTAAACTGTCTAAATTCATTCAAAAATGCTCTTAGGCTATCTAATCTAATTCTTCCAGTCTAATTCTAAATCCTACAGTGTTCATATATTGAGAGTTATATAATTATATTTTAGCTTCCTATAATGCTATACTTAGATATATAATGTCAAATTAGACAGCAGATAATGTCGAGTAATTTATAATTAGAGTCGTCGATGGCGGTCTAGTATTATTTGAAGGTAATGACAAGATTATTCATTTCTATTTGGGCCTTTATGGGTTTAGTGCTTAGTTTCCATTATAATACTCTTATTTCAACAAGATTTCTCATTTGAAAGTTGAGACACATGTGCAACATCTGGATATCTTTATTATAGACGTTTCGCCATCCAGTAGCTTTATCAATACAGATTCTAGGACATAATTGGAAGACAGTTGAATTATATACAAAAGATGAGGTAATCAGTCCCTCAACCTTGGAGTTAGTGTTCACAACATCGTGGTGGAGGAGAGTCTGGAGCAAAGGCAAGAAGACTGGCGGTTATATAGGCGTCAGTGGATAAGGATAAGGATTCTTCTTGCCTTTGCTCCAGATTCTCCTCCACCACGATGTTGTGAACACTAACTCCAAGGTTGAGGGACTGATTACCTCATCTTTTGTATATAGTTCTACTGTCTTCCTATTATGTCCTAGAATCTGTATTGATAAAGCCACTGGATGGCGAAACGTCTACAATAAAGATACCCAAATGTTGCACATGTGTCTCAACTTCCATTTTGTCGGTATTTTATACCTTTCTTGCACAAGATTTCTCATTTCTACAGTAGTCTCATCTAATGATGTCTAAAGTTGCAAAATCCTGTCTAAAAATCGTCTAATGGTATCTAGAATTACCTAATACTGTGCCCCATAGTCAACGAGGGAACGTATTGCCTGGAAGTAGAACAACCTCATAACCTCGAGGCTGGCCCCAACCCTAGAGTTGGCCATAGCACTCAATGCCCTGACCCTCTGCAGAGCCCTCTCTTTAATGTGGTGCACATGTTTCTGGAAGGTGAGGCGCCTGTCAATGTGGATGCCAAGGTACCTATAACTGTGAACCCACTCCAGGTTGATGCCCAGGACCCGCACCCTCTGACTGGGTACCCTGGTGCGAAGGATCATGGCTTTGGATTTTGCCGCAGATATCTTGAGCCCCAAGTGACGGCAAGTGGAAGCCAGCAGATCGAGGTCCTCCTGGGCACGCTGCAAAAGCCGGCGCTTCCTAGGTACGACAAGTGCCAGGTTATCGGCATAGCTGAGGAGGAAGGTGCCTCTGGAGAAAGGCAGGCGCACCAGCTGGTGCATCAGTACATTGAACAGGGTGGGACTAAGCACCCCGCCCTGTGGAGTGCCGTTGTCCAGGGTCTTGAGAGAAGAGGCATGCCCCTGGAACTGTACCCGGGCCCGCCTGTCCTGGAGATAGGAACGAAGCCATAAAAGCAGCCTGCCTTGAACTCCCCTGCGGGCCAAGAGTGAGAGGATGGCAGGTGCACTGGGTAGCTCAAAAGCTTTCTCGAGGTCAAGAAAGACAACAATGTGGGCTTGGGCGTCCGACCCAATGCCGGCCAGTAGAGTGGTAAGGCTTTCGAATGTGCCCACTCCTCTGGTGAAGCCATAGAGGTGTTTATGAGGAGGGCCAAGCTTCCACCTCAGGCGCTCCAACACCATCCTTTCAGACACCTTCGAGATGCAACTGGTGAGGGAAATGGGTCTCACACTGCCAGGATCCCCAGGCTTAGGAATCGGTATGATGTCAGCCTCCTTCCACACGACAGGGAGTTTGCCAGCTCGCCAAGTCCGGTTGACGACCCCCAGGACAGCTGAATGTCCAGAATGGCCAGACCGAGTGATCATGCCATAGGTGATACCATCATGCCCCGGTGCAGTGTCCCGATGAGATGTGAAGGCTGCCTGGAGCTCCTGGTCGGTGAAGTCTTCATCTGTGACGTCCTTAGCCTGGCATGCCGCTTGGATCACCATCATCCTTCTAGGAAGGAGGGTGGCTTGGAGGTCCTGGAGATCCTGAGGCAGTTGAGCCATGGCCGCTCTGGAGGTGAAAAGGTCCACCATACGTTCTGCCTCCGTTGCGGGGTCTGGGTGCAACCGAGCCACACTGCGACACTGCCCAGTGGCCAATCATAACTTGGTCCAAATCTCAGATAAGGTGGAGGAGTAGCTGAAGGAGGCACACCACTCGAACCATTTAGCCTGCCGGACCCTGTGTGAGACATGGCGTGCATGCCGCACCACTTCCCTGAGCAGACGCATGGACTCGACCGTGGGATTACGCCTGTGCATCTTGCGTACGACATTAATGCGGTGGTTCTGCTCCCTGATGTCCTCATTGTAACACCACCAGTCACGTTTATATGACCCTCCGCCTGTAATCTTAGGTATGGCTGCCTCAGCTGCACATGTGAAGGCCACCTGCAAGCTTTGAGCCGCCTCATCTGGGTCTTCCGGAAGAGGAGACTCTGCCCATCAGCGCTCAATGACCTCCTGGAAGCACTGCCAGTCGGCCTTTTTTAGATTCCATCTGGGAGGTAGGTGTGGGGAGCGGGCACCGCTGGACCATCAACGTGGTGACCATTGCAAAGTGATCACTGGTGAGACGAGGGTGGACCTCCCATCTCGCACTAGAGAGCAACTGCCTAGAGATGAGTGTGACGTCCAAGCGGCCACCGTAGTGATGGGTTGGCTCACTATTGAGGAGGGCGATCTCAGGGGCCTCCTCCAGCACAGCCGCAAGGTGCCTCCCAGGTGCGTTGGTAGGAGAGACAGAAGAAAATATTGGGTGGTGGGCATTGACATCCCCAGCCACAACAAGACCCTCCCGTGGGGCGAGTGCTGCCACCTCTGAAATGTCAAGGGTGTACCGAGAGCTTCTGTAAATATTGTAAACCACGAGAGGTCCATCCGCCAGGTGTAGGGTGACAGCCTGAACCTCTACACCCTCCCCACAGTTAATGGGGTCATTGGAGATTGAATGAGGGATAGTGATCCTGACGTAGATCGCCGTGCCCCTGCCAGTCCCTTCCAGGCACTGAAGGTAGGCCGAGAATCCCGGGATACGTGGCTGCATTTGATGTGACAAATTGGTAAGTGTCTCCTGGAACAGGAAGACATCAACCTCATCCTGAACTGCAGCTTCAATCACTAAGTGAATTTTCCACTGCAGCCCACAAATGTTTCACTGGAGGATCTTCAAGGGCCACCGAGGTGGCCCTCTGATTCCATCTCTGCCTGGGACTCGTCGTCCGTTGTTGGCGACTCCGGGGCCTCCTCCATCATGGACTGGAAGGACTCCTGGATGATGGCCTGAAGTTCCATTGAGGCCTTCCTGTCCAGTAGGACCACGCCCAGCATCCATGACAGGAGCTGTCTGTAGGCGCCCCTGTCCTCTGCCGACGGCAGCAGGCGACAGAGGAGTGCTGAGATGACCCCGGTGATTTTCTTCAGTCGATCGGGAAATGATTCGACCATTACCTCTGCAGGCATTGAGCTGGACGACCCATCGAGTCGGGGCTGGGTCACTGGGTATGTCTGGGTGGCTGTTGACACTGCAGCAGCATAAGTTGGGTGCACCCTGGGCCCGGCCTGAGTGGCCATGGGCTTCTGGGTCCCCTGCCGGGGAACCTCTGCCTGACTCTGGCCTCTCCCAGTAGGGGCCTGCCCTTGGGAAGAGGCCTGCTGGCGGTATGGCAAGGAATGTTGGTGCCCAGCTGGGACCTGCTGGGCAGTGTGCCTGGCCTGTGGCTGTTTTTCCCATTGATTCTGTCTTCTTGGCCACCTTACCATCCGACCCCGCAGTTGACCGCACTGCTGCAAGCCAGTGCGTGTCCCCTGATGCAACTGCCGGGAGCCCAGTGCCGGGAACTCGCTGGTATTGCCCTCCTGCGGTATCTGGGGAACCGCTGTCGGAGCCCATACCGACTGTTGCTAGGTGGTTCCAAGGCTGGGTGGCGTCGGGGCTGTCGGGTCGTTCCGATGACGAACCTGCTGCCAGTGCTGCACCATCACAGGACAGCTCCGGTTCCAGGCATGGTGCCTCTTTGAGCAGGTGGCACACTTGGGCTCTGGCCGAAGGGCTTTGCCGGTTGGCTCTTTGAGGATGGCAATGCAGTCCTTCGAGTCGTGTGCCTTGCTGCACACACCACACTTCTTCTCTCACTGGCAGGTGGCTGCAATATGATTGAACCCCTGACAGTTGAAGCATTGTACTGGGCCTGACAGGTATGGTCGGGTCTTGAATCTTCCCCAGACCCCAAGGTCCAGGTGCGTGGGAAGTGGACCTTTGTGGTGGATCAGCACCTGGCGGGTGGGCACCTTGTTCACTGTTGCAGTGAGTCGCTCCGCCTTGACAATATTGGGCACTTCCAAAATGGGGTCCAGTGAGAGGGGCACAGGGACGTGTAAGAGCACCCCCTTGTACACCTTCTCCGAAGCAACCAGTTCCACCATGCTGGGATGGGTCACAACCAGCCCCTTCAATTCCTCGTAAGAATCCTCGTCCCGAGGAATAACCAAAACCTCGTTCCTGAGAGTGAACTCGCAGTGGAACTTGAGGCGGGGTAGACTTTCCAGATACCTTACAAACCCGTAATCCGGAACCTTGAATTTGTTGAAGGCCCTGGTTGCTTGTGCCCGAGCTGAGCGGGAATTCCTCCGTCCACGTGGAGTCAGCCAGTCCCCATCCACTGTGGAGGCCAGCGCAACTTGTGTAGGGACCAGGGATGGCTCTATCCTTGCCAGTTGAGGAGCTACAGCCTCCTGGCTTCCTTCCACAAACCCTATGGCCATCTGGGGATGCAAGTCTCCTTGGGTAGCGGCTGCCGACGGATCTAGTGGCAGATTGGCAGATACAATAGTCTCCACTGCATCCTTGGCCTTCTTGGTGGGGGCTCCCACCTGCCCCACGTCGTCCTCCAACTCGTCCCCGTATTCCAAGGAACGCTTAGGCCGCTCTCCTGGGTCTGTCATGGTGACTGTAGGTGTGGGGACAGAGCCAGGAGCGGAGCACCTTCTTGTAACCTCACAGCCACCCACACTGGGCGCAGAGCTGTGTGGCTCAGTGCCCCAGTCAGGGCCCGTAGCCACCCAAACTTGGCTCGCTGCCCTGAAGCACTAAAGACAGTCCAAGGACCACTAGAAACGTCGCCAATCTGTGCGTAAACTAACAGATATATATTCCAAGCGAACACAACACACTATGTCCGACGATCTTTCCACACCTGTGTTCCGTATCCAATCTCGATGATGATCACGTAATGTGTTCCGTCGTGTAACTGATGTGTGTCGAAGGTTGAACGTGTCTAATGGAGTTTAGTAATAGGTGGATTTAACCGGGATAGACAAGTGATTGTTTAACCTCAAATGTATTAATAAAAATGTTAATTAATAAGTAGGAATTATCTTTTGTAATTATAACTTATTTACATATATTTCCCCAATGCTTGCTTGATTTTATTTTTATTCAAGGTATTTTATTTTTTTCCCCATATTTTTTAAAGGGGTAACTCAACTCACGAAATCGTAATGACAAGATTCCAAACAAACCATACCACGGATGGGGTTAGAACCCACGATCAGAAAGTCTCAGAACTCATGACTGACACATTAGCCACTGGGCCAGCTAGCTCCCATAAGATTCATCAAACTTGGTATATTTATAAAGGGGTAAATTGGTAAGCCAGTGAAAGGCCTCGGTCAGATAACCAAAAGTTCCGGCTGTGAATCATCATCTGATTAAGACCAGCGTCAGGAAACACTTGTCCTGTTTCCTGACTTACCTTGCCTAACATTTTCTACATTCCCTTGTGTGATATGTTTTCTGATGACTTACTAGTCTAGCTCGACTTTGCGCTTAACTCTACTTGGGAACACTTTGGCCTATTGGTATTTAGCGTCTTATCTTTCACCTTTGAGGAATAGAGATGAGAATATTATTGATAGACTTGGTTATTAAAACTAGTTTAAGTGAGGGGACTATGTTTCTCACTGTATAGAGTTTTACTAAGACACAATATTGCTCATCACACTGAGAAATATTTTCTTCACAGTTGACAGTAGTAAGGCCTTTTAGGGTTGTGAGTTACGTTCGACATCTGTGGATGGTCTCCCTCATTCTCTCCCTCTCTCCAACAGATGTGGTCACTGGTGGTGGTGGCGATGGTCGTCGTAGTGGTCACACTGGGTCCGACTGGCGTCCGTGGACGGTCCGTGGAAGGGTCGGTGAGGCTGGAACGACTGCTGTCGGCCGGGTCATCTTCAGCACCTCTGGGTTTCCTCTCACAAGATCACAGCCTCAACAAGAGACAAGTGTTCGACCAAGCTTGCAAAGGCGTCTATGACCGAGCACTCTTCAAGAAGCTTGACCGAGTTTGTGATGATTGTTACAACCTCTATCGTAAACCTTACGTTGCTGCCTCCTGCAGGTGAGCTGCCTACCACACCAGGTACTACGCTAGTTACACCTTCAGGTGCTCTGCTAGATGCAGTACTAGGTATCCCATCCTTAGTATTCCCTGGGACTCATCCAGGTACCACAAACAATACGTTGCTTTCCCTTAATGGTGAGATGCCTACCACACCAGGTACACCTTCCGGTACTCTGCTAGATGTAGAGCTAGGTATCCCATCCTTAGTATCCCCAAGAATCCCTCCATCTAACACAGATCATACAATGCTGCTGCTTCTCGCAGGATAGCTGCATACCACACCAGGTACCACGCTAGGTACACCTTCAGATATTCTACTAGATTCAGGACTAGGTATCTCATCCTTAGAATCCCCAGTGACCCCCTCCAGGTACTAGGAACCATACGTTGCTACCCTTTGAAAGCGAACACTCCATATACCACATTAGGTTCAGCATTAGGAACTCTGCTACTTGACATACCGAGTACCCCATTCTGAGAATCCTCTGTACAGTGCAACGTACAGAACTTTGAACTCCATCCAGACAAATAGAGCCAAGTTTTCTAGAGCTATATGTACCCCAGCATTAATACTCCATCCACGTCCCCTTCCATACTATATTACCTCACTAGTAATTTTATATAGGTACAGGTACACAAATACAATTATCATACATAGTGTAAATTACCTATAATAAGCCCAAAAAGGTCAGACACTGATTTATTTGTCCTAATAGGCACGCAAACCATAATACTCAAAATGATATATATTTTAATAAATACAGCGAATCTTTTGCAAATGAAATTAGAAACGTATGTCCAAAATTGAATGTAAGTTATGGAACGTCCTGTGAAGGCTTTTTCATGTAATATCCAGTTTTAAATGCATTTTTCAATCATATTTACAAAAGAAAATTATACTGTCTAGAAGTACTTTATAAGACTGGTGACTAACTCCTATCAGTCACCCCCTTCCATATAATCTCAGGTAATTCACTAGGTACAGGACCAAGTACTCCATACATAGGTAAATTCTCTACAATAGGTACCTTCGGTTCCCCTTTCCATATAATCACTATCAGATAATTCACTAGGTACATAGCCAAGTACTCGGTACAAAGCTAAGCTCTCTACTGTAGGTACCCCCGATTTCACTTCTATATATCTGGTAATTCACTAGGTACAGGACCAAGTACTCGGTACATAGGTAAGCTGTCTACTATAGGTACCCTTTCCCCTGTTTGCCCTTCCATACCATCCCAAACACACAAATACGTGCCACAGCCGTCCCGTACACACCAGTAGGTGCCACAGCCGTCCCGTACATACCAGTAGGTGCCACAGCCGTCCCATACACACCAGTAGGTGCCACAACCGTCCCATACACACCAGTAGGTGCCACAACCGTCCCATACACACCAGTAGGTGCCACAACCGTCCCATACACACCAGTAGGTGCCACAACCATCCCATACACACCAGTAGGTGCCACAACCATCCCATACACACCAGTAGGTGCCACAACCGTCCCATACACACCAGTAGGTGCCACAACCGTCCCATACACACCAGTAGGTGCCACAACCGTCCCATACACACCAGTAGGTGCCACAACCGTCCCATACACACCAGTAGGTGCCACAACCGTCCCATACACACCAGTAGGTGCCACAACCGTCCCATACACACCAGTAGGTGCCACAACCGTCCCATACACACCAGTAGGTGCCACAACCGTCCCATACACACCAGTAGGTGCCACAACCGTCCCATACACACCAGTAGGTGCCACAGCCGTCCCATGCACACCAGTAGGTGCCACAACCGTCCCATACACACCAGTAGGTGCCACAACCGTCCCATACACACCAGTAGGTGCCACAACCGTCCCATACACACCAGTAGGTGCCACAACCGTCCCATACACACCAGTAGGTGCCACAACCGTCCCATACACACCAGTAGGTGCCACAACCGTCCCATACACACCAGTAGGTGCCACAACCGTCCCATACACACCAGTAGGTGCCACAACCGTCCCATACACACCAGTAGGTGCCACAACCGTCCCATACACACCAGTAGGTGCCACAACCGTCCCGTACACACAAGTAGGTGCCACAACCGTCCCATACACACCAGTAGGTGCCACAACCGTCCCATACACACCAGTAGGTGCCACAACCGTCCCATACACACCAGTAGGTGCCACAACCGTCCCATACACACCAGTAGGTGCCACAACCGTCCCGTACACACCAGTAGGTGCCACAACCGTCCCATACACACCAGTAGGTGCCACAACCGTCCCATACACACCAGTAGGTGCCACAACCGTCCCGTACACACCAGTAGGTGCCACAACCGTCCCATACACACCAGTAGGTGCCACAACCGTCCCATACACACCAGTAGGTGCCACAACCGTCCCATACACACCAGTAGGTGCCACAACCGTCCCATACACACCAGTAGGTGCCACAACCATCCCGTACACACCAGTAGGTGCCACAACCGTCCCATACACACCAGTAGGTGCCACAACCCTCCCATACACACCAGTAGGTGCCACAACCGTCCCATACACACCAGTAGGTGCCACAACCGTCCCATACACACCAGTAGGTGCCACAACCGTCCCATACACACCAGTAGGTGCCACAACCGTCCCATACACACCAGTAGGTGCCACAACCGTCCCGTACACACCAGTAGGTGCCACAACCGTCCCATACACACCAGTAGGTGCCACAACCGTCCCATACACACCAGTAGGTGCCATAACCGTCCCGTACACACCAGTAGGTGCCACAACCGTCCCATACACACCAGTAGGTGCCACAACCGTCCCATACACACCAGTAGGTGCCACAACCGTCCCATACACACCAGTAGGTGCCACAACCGTCCCGTACACACCAGTAGGTGCCACAACCATCCCATACACACCAGTAGGTGCCACAACCGTCCCGGGTCCGAGTTCTTCGATTCTCAGGCATTCCTATTTTATTTTAAATATTATTTTATTTTTATTAAATTATTTGGTTCTCTGAACATTTTGCTAATTTATGAATTATTTTCTCACTGCCCATTTTTATTTATTATTATTATACCTAATATTTTTTTTGTTGCACATTTAATACTGAACTGAAACCTCAAAAATTTCTTTTAAGTTGACTTTCCAAAAATAAATTTCACATTATCTTTTTACTTTAATGCACCTCTTTATTTATTTTTTTTGTCATTTAAATACGGATTTTTCTTGACCTCATTTGTCTGGTTAATATTTAGTTTATGGGTCTATTGTAAGTTGGTTATTATTATTAAAGATTAGCGGGTATTCTCCCGGCCCGGGCCTTTTCCAAGTGGTGGCCCGGCCTTGGCTCCCTCTTTAGGGAGTGTCTGAGACCTAAGTCTCCCATGGGAGGAGGCACAAGTACCTCCTCATCTTTGGGACCAACTGTCCCCAGGCCTAGCCACAAGCTAGGCCTCTCTGGTCTGCCATCCCCGCCCCAAGGGGGCTAATGGGAATGACAGTCTTATGAGCTAAAGGCTCGGACTCAGGCACCTACCCTACCCTAGAAGGGCTGGGCATGGTGTCGATGTTTATTAACGGAGAATTTGCATAATAAATAAACAAATAACTAGAGCCCCATAAACTAAATAAACCAGTTTTTATTTATTTATTTTTTTTACATTCACTTTTCTCCATTTTCTGTTTTTTTGTCACGATTTTTAATTAGTTTCCCCTCCGTTCGCCCCTCTCTCGTTTTCTTGGCAACATAACAGGGCTAACTGCTTCGATGGTGAGATGTTCCAAGCATGTGTCTATGACTTGGGGCTCTACTACGACATGTACATGGACATTAGGGAAATGATCAAGGGTTAATGGTCCTCGGCTGGCATTCAGGGGCACTCAGTATGTGCCACACCTCGGGAAGGCACTCAACTTTTACCAGAGAGATTCTTAAGGTAAATTGTTGACAACTTCTATGTTTTGCTTCAACTAGGAACTCCTTATTTAATTACATTTCTTTTTATTCTGTAGTTTTTGGGTCTATGAAATACGAGGTGAATCGGAGAATTAATGAGGAGAAAAAGATGAGTGGTGCATTGAGGAGTCTGTAGAGACAAAAAACATGAAAGCAAAGAAGGGAATGTATGAGAGTATAGTTATACTAACACTCTTATATGGGTGTGAAGCATGGGCGGTGAATGTTGCAACAAGGAGAAAGCTGGAGGCAGTGGAGATGTTGTGTCTGAGGGCAATGTGTGGTGTGATTATAATAAAGAAAATCCATAGTTTGGAAATTAGGAGGAAGTGTGGAGCTACTAAAAGTATTATCCAGAAAGCTGAGGAGGGGTAGTTGTGGTGGGTCAGACATTTAGAGAGGATGGTACGAAACAGAATGACTTACCTGGAGTATACCTATAGAGGGTTTTAGGGGTCAACGCCCCCGCTGCCCGGTCTGAGGCCAGGCTTCGTGGTGGATCAGGGTCTGATCAATCAGGCTGTTACTGCTGGCCGCAAGCAGATTGATGTACAAACCACAAACCAGTTGGTTAGGTACTGACTTTAGGTGCCTGTCCAGTGCGTTCATGAAGACAACCAGGGGTCTATTGGTAATTCCCCTTATGTATGCTGGGAGGCAGCTGAACAGTCTTGGGGTGCATAAATACCCGTAGATGAATCTTATTGTAGTCAGCTGGCCCAGTGGATAACGCGATATCTGGAGTTTTATGACTGATCGCGGTGTAATATAGTCAGGAAACTGAACAATAGCTTCCTGACCTCCTATAGCTCTTTATCATTTAATTGGACTACCTATTAAAATATTATCCAGTATCAGCTGTGGGTCATCCTATGGCTAAGACCAGCGTCAGGAAACACTTAATCTTTTTCCTGACGGACCTTACCTAACCCCTTATGCAAGTATGTATACCTGGAGTTTAACTCTCTCCAGGTAAACTCCAGGTATACATACTTGCATAAAGGGTTAGGTAAGGTCCGTCAGGAAAAAGATTAAGTGTTTCCTGACGCTGGTCTTAGCCATAGGATGACCCACAACTGGAGCTTTTGGTCATCTGACCGAAGCCTTCCACCTGTTTACTAGTCGTCCACCTCAAAAACTATGATTGTGATGATAATCATTTTTATTATTAACTTTTTCCTGACGAACATTATAACAAGAACACAATTTTATAAGTGTTATTTTTTAATATATAACTGGTCGTCTATAAGAGTGAAATGAGTGGAAGGTTGACAACTAAATCAACTCGGTTTTATAACTTTTTTTAGATATTAATGAACATGTTACTGTTAATGTTAGTTGTGTTCATTGTTCACTTGGCATTGAGAGTCTTGGTGAAGGCTCTTAATCCAAGGTGCTCCACCATAATACAATAGTAATGGTAATTCTCGTCTCCCACAGGGAAAACTGCTACAGTAACTTGGTGTTCCGTCAGTGTCTGGACGACCTGCTCCTTGTAGACGTTGTCGACGAGTACGTTTCCGGGGTCCAAATTGTAGGGAAATAAGTCGACGTATCTACCACAACTACCCATGCCTCATCCCACCACCACTACACGAACCCCTTCCCACCACAATTACCACTAACACCAACACCCGGGACCCCTCACCCACCACAACTATAAAAATCTCCCACTGTGACAATCAACTGTTGACCTCCTGAGAGCCCATATGTGACTGTAAACTTTAAGACATTTTTAACACTTCAGGACACTCAGAAATCTGCACTCTTTTTTAAGAACGACTTTAAGACTGCTTGGACGTCTGTGATTGTTTGGTTTATAAGAAGAACCTAGAAAGCCATCTGACGTCTGGAGACGCAACAGATCCTTCAACACAAAGACGGATTAAGACATCGATGGACGCATTAAAAGATCTACAGATGCCCGAGGAAATCCAGTGGAGTCTACGGACGCCCGAGAAAATCTAATAAGGCCCATGGACACCCAGAGTTGGAGGCAGCAGTGCATCTCCCAGGTGGAGTTGGAGGGCATCATCAGTCTGTACAAGAGGGACTTTTTCACCTCGCTGGAGGACATCATGGTGCACCAGAGGGACCTCCTCACCTCAGGAAGACCTAGGACCACATAGATGCTCCCATCGATAATTATTCTGTGGAAACGTAAGAGAGCTTATTCAGAAGTTGCTATCACCTGGACGTGGAACAAATATCGCTTTTGAATTGTTACTATCATTGGGGCCTGGAGTTACTATGGCAACTGGTAGTGTGCCTTCCCCTCTTCCCAGACACTGGCAGCTGTTGTCATCTTATGGCTCATGGACACGTACACAGACATGGACATATATATATTTACAGATACTGACGTATATATACAGATATTTATTTATATATTGATATATACCGTAACTACCTTCAGGTACATTGTAATTACTTATTTATTTGGGCTATTTTAAGTGGTCATTAGTATGAAAGTATTAGAGAGAGAGAGAGAGAGAGAGAGAGAATCTCATAGTCACTATAGCTTCTAGTCAAAATATTAGTAGGGACATAATTATGTTTAGAGGCGAGTTGAGGCGTCTCACTGGAGGTGCTCAGTAATACACAATCATCCTTCTTTAATTTTAAGAAATGGCTAACTAATGTTAAGGACTAACTTGTGTAAAATCTTCCCAATTCTATAACTTGCTTCGTAAAGAAGAAATTTGGTGACCCACAAATTATAGTTTGCTGTTGGTAATCAGTAAAGAATCTCATCATATGTACCAAAGATTAGCATAGTGAGAGACAAATAAGACATTCCTCAGGTGGCACGATATCCACCAAGATTAGCATAGTGAGAGACAAATAAGACATTCCTCAGGTGGCACGATATCCACCAAGATTAGCATAGTGAGAGACAAATAAGACATTCCTCAGGTGGCACAATATCCACCAAGATTAGCATAGTGAGAGACAAATAAGACATTCCTCAGGTGGCACGATATCCACCAAGATTAGCATAGTGAGAGACAAATAAGACATTCCTCAGGTGGAACGATATCCACCAATATTTCTTGTGTGTGGGAATAAAACTGGATTCATGAACCATATTTGTTTCTCCTTTTTTCTATACTGAATCAGCCAAAAAATGAAATTAAGTGATTTAAAGATGATAAATTAATAATTTAATTTAAATAGCAGAAAATGGCAGAAGGAAAAAATATAAACAAAATATATAAAACAATAATTACTGTGAGTGTTTGTTTTTATAGGCCTCGGTCAGATGACCAAAAACTCCAGCTGCAGGTCATTATTATGATTAAGACCAGCGTCAGGAAACACTTGTCCTGTTTCCTGACTAACTTTACCTAACCTACGGCAGGGGTTCATACCTATACAGCCTTAATAACAAAACGAGCAAATATCTGAATAACATTTTGCTCTGCGTAGATAATGTGAAGTCACAATACCATGGCTGTAACAAGTCACCAAAAACCCTCCTCACTTGTAACTTGACAATGATGCATAAGGGACAGTAACATCGTCATGACCGGGTTCTGTTTTGGTGAACTTTGAGTAGAGCTTCAAGTTATAGCAAAGCTCTACCGAGTGAAACATTACCTCAACAAAACCTTTACTCTGTAACCTTATGGAGAAAAAAGTGCCACAAACGTCCTCCAGGAACTAGGTATCAAGCTTCTTCAAGGTACGAGAGATCCAGTGGCTGCTGCCTGCCTTCTCCAGCACTTTAACACGGCGATCCAGAGGGTAAAGTCTTGCTGCAGTATTGGTTCCCACTAAGGTTAGGACAGGAAACAGGACAAATGTTTCCTGACGCGGGTCTTAGCCCTGTGATGACCCGCCGCCGTAGCTTTTCGTCACCTCAACCACTGAACATGAACAACTCAGAAACAAAATATACGTAGCAACCATGTGTATGAATGTACTCACCTATATGTGATTGCAGGGGTCGATTCACAGCTCCGGACTCCGAGTCTTCGCTGGTCGCTACTAGGTCCATATTCTCCTTGCTCCATGAGCCTTATAGTACGTCTTAAAGCTGTATATGGATCCGGCCTCCATTGCATCACTCTCCAGACTATTCCATTTCCTGACAACTCTGTGACTGCAGAAACACTTCCTAACATCCCTGTGACTCATCTGAGTTTTCAACTTCCAATTGTGACCCCTTGTTGCTGTGTCACATCCCTGGAACATTCTGTCCCTATCCACCTTGTCAATTCCTCTCAGGATTTTGTATGTTGTTATAATACCTCTTCCCTGCCCCCGTCCCTCCTGTCCTCCAGTGTCGTTAGGTTGATTTCCCTTAACCTCTCCTCGCAGGACATACCCCTTTATCTTTGGGAATAGTCTTGTTACAAACCTTTGTACTTTCTTTAATTTCTTGACGTGTTTAACCAAGTGTGGGTTCCAAACTGGTGCTGCATACTCTAATATGGGCCTGACGTACACTGTGTACAGAGTTTTGAACGAGTCCTTACTGAGGTGTTGAATCACTATTCATAGGTTTGCCAGGCGCCCATATGCTGCAGCAGTTATTTGGTTAAAGTGAGCCTCAGATGTAAACTTCTATGGGATGAAATTCGTAAGGCATCTACATACGAAAATGTTGTGATAATGGAAGATTTCAATTATAGACAGATTGAGTGGAGCAATTTGACAGGAAATTTAGAGTCAAGTGACTTTCTTGATACGATTCAAGATTGTTTTTTAAAACAGTTTATGACAGAACCAACTAGAGGAAATAACCTTCTTAACTTGGTTCTTGCCAGCAGGGAAACGCTAATTAATAATCTGGAGGTTAATGATGAGCTTGGGAAAAGTGATCACAAGTTACTCAGTTTTAAAATATCATGGAATTCCCCTAATAACGGCAATCAAGTCTCTGTCCCTGACTTCCGCTAGGCTAATTTCATAGGACTAAAAAAATTACTTGGATGGGCTGAACTGGAATGACCTGACTAAGGGTCAGGTAGGTGGTAATGACTGCCGATATGACGTTTTCCAGGGCATAGTTCTAGCTGCTCAGACAACTTATGTTCCAAATAGGGAAATCAGATCAAGTAAAAATTATCCTAAATGGATGAACAACAGATTAAAACACCTCATTGGTCAAAAGAGAGGCATTCATAGGGAAATCAATAGAGAAGAGGGAAAATTAAGAAATCAATATATTGAGTTAAAGAGAGAAATAAAAAAGGGAATAAGAAAAGCAAAAAGAGATTATGAGGTTAAAGTTGCAAGAGAATCGAAGACTAACCCAAAAGGATTCTTTCAGGTATACAGAAGTAAGATCAGGGACAAGATAGGCCCACTCAAAAGTTCCTCGGGTCAGCTCACTGACAGTGATAAGGAAATGTGTAGAATTTTAGCACATACTTCCTCTCAGTTTTTACACAGGAGGATACCAGCGATATTCCAGTAATGATAAATTATGTAGAACAGGACGATAATAAACTGCACGATTAGGGTCACAAGTGACATAGTCCTTAGGCAAATAGATAAATTAAAACCTAACAAATCCCCAGGCCCTGATGAACTGTATGCAAGGGTGTTAAAGGAATGTAAAGAGGAGCTTAGCACACCTTTGGCTAATCTTTTCAACATATCACTACAAACTGGCATGGTGCCAGATAAGTGGAAAATGGCAAATGTGATACCTATTTTCAAAACAGGTGACAGGTCCTTAGCTTCGAACTATAGACCAATAAGCCTAACCTCCATAGTGGGAAAATTTATGGAATCAATAATTGCCGAGGCAGTTTGTAGCCACCTTGAAAAGCATAAATTAATCAACGAATTTCAGCATGGTTTTACAAAGGGGCGTTCCTACCTTATGAATTTATTAACTTTTTTCACTAAGGTATTTGAGGAGGTAGATCATGGTAATGAATATGATATTGTGTATATGGACTTCAGTAAGGCTTTCGACAGGGTCCCACATCAGAGACTATTGAGGAAAATTAAGGCACATGGAATAGGAGGAGAAATTTTTTCCTGGATAGAGGCATGGTTGACAAATAGGCAGCAGAGAGTTTGCATAAATGGGGAGAAATCGGAGTGGGGAAGCGTCACGATGTTCCACAGGGGTCAGTGTTGGGCCCCCTGTTGTTCACAATCTACATAAACGACATTGATGAGGGCATAAAGAGCGACATAAGCAAGTTTGCCGATGACAACAAAATAGGCCGTCGAATTCATTCTGACGAGGACATTAGAGCACTCCAGGATGACTTGGAAAGACTGATGCAATGGTCGGAGAAGTGGCAGATGCAGTTTAATATAGACAAATGCAAAGTTCTAAATGTTGGACAGGACAATAACCATGCCACATATAAACTAAATAATGTAGATCTTAATATTACGGATTGCGAAAAAGATTTAGGAGTTCTGGTTAGCAGTAATCTGAAACCAAGACAACAGTGCATAAGTGTTCGCAATAAAGCTAACAGAATCCTTGGCTTCATATCAAGAAGCATAAATAATAGGAGTCCTCAGGTTGTTCTTCAACTCTATATATGAAAGTTAAGACACATGTGCAACATCTGGATATCTTTATTGTAGACGTATCGCCATCCAGTGGCTTTATCAATACAGATTCTAGGACATAATAGGAAGACAGTAGAACTATATACAAAAGATGAGGTAATCAGTCCCTCGGCCTTGGAGTTAGTGTTCACAGCATCGTGGTGGAGGAGAGTCTGGAGCAAAGGCAAGAAGACTGGCGTTTATATAAGCGTCAGTGGAAGGGACGGGCAGCAGACGAGGGCAGTCACTGGTAGGCGGGATTCCCCAGTGGAAGTAGGTCCTTCCCAAAGAGATGGGTTAGTTGCAGCAGCCGTGAAGAAGGTCTTGTAGATGTCCTCTGAACCAAGATTCCATGATGTTGCAGTGTCTGACAAGTTGTGCAAGGAAGGTATAAAATACCGACAATATGAAAGTTAAGACACATGTGCAACATCTGGATATCTTTATTGTAGACGTTTCGCCATCCAGTGGCTTTATCAATACAGATTCTAGGACATAATAGGAAGACAGTAGGACATCTACAAGACCTTCTTCACGGCTGCTGCAACTAACCCATCTCTTTGGGAAGGACCTACTTCCACTGGGGAATCCCGCCTACCAGTGACTGCCCTCGTCTGCTGCCCGTCCCTTCCACTGACGCCTATATAAAGGCTACTTTCTTCAACAGTCTTTGGTGAGGAACTCTATCAAATGCCTTACTAAAATCTAAGTAAATAATATCAAATTCTTTATCGTGGTCAACAGCCTCAAAAGCTTTACTGAAGAAAGTTAATAAATTCTTAATTTGAGAAGGACTGGTAAGATATGAGTCAGTAATGTTTTCACTTTTAATACCTATCTTCCACTTATACACTTCGATCAGGTCTCCCCTCATTCTTCGTCTAACAAGTGAATGTAACTTAAGAGTCTTCAATCTTTCTTCATAAGGAAGATTTCTAATGCTATGTATTAATTTAGTCATCCTACGCTGAATGTTTTCTAACGAATTTATGTCCATAGCATTAGAAATCTTCCTTATGAAGAAAGATTGAAGACTCTTAAGTTACATTCACTTGTTAGACGAAGAATGAGGGGAGACCTGATCGAAGTGTATAAGTGGAAGATAGGTATTAATAAAGGGGATATTAACAAGGTCTTGAGAATGCTGTAAACACTAACTCCAAGGCCGAGGGACTGATTACCTCATCTTTTGTATATAGTTCTACTGTCTTCCTATTATGTCCTAGAATCTGTATTGATAAAGCCACTGGATGGCGAAACGTCTACAATAAAGATATCCAGATGTTGCACATGTGTCTTAACTTTCATATTGTCGGTATTTTATACCTTCCTTGCATAACTCTATATATCCTTGGTTAGGCCTCATTTAAATTATGCCGCACAGTTTTGGTCACCGTATTACAGAATGGATATAAATTCTCTGGAAAATGTACAAAGGAGGATGACAAAGTTGATCCCATGTATCAGAAACCTTCCCTATGAGGATAGACTAAGGGCCCTGAATCTGCACTCTCTAGAAAGACGTAGAATTAGGGGGGATATGATTGAGGTGTATAAATGGAAGACAGGAATAAATAAAGGGGATGTAAATAGTGTGCTGAAAATATCTAGCCTAGACAGGACTCGCAGCAATGGTTTTAAGTTGGAAAAATTCAGATTCAGGAAGGATATAGGAAAGCACTGGTTTGGTAATAGAGTTGTGGATGAGTGGAACAAACTCCAAAGTACAGTTATTGAGGCTAAAACGTTGTGTAGTTTTAAAAATACGTTAGATAAATACATGAGTGGGTGTGGGTGGGTGTGAGTTGGACCTGATTAGCTTGTGCTGCTAGGTCAGTTGCCGTGTTCCTTCCTTAATTAAGTGAATGTTACCTGACTTGACTAGGTTGGGTGCATTGGCTTAAGCCGGTAGGAGACTTGGACCTGCCTCGCATGGGCCAGTAGGCCTGCTGCAGTGCTCCTTCTTTCTTATGTTCTTATATGCTTGGTGTTATACTCACCCCAAGATCCTTTTCCTTGTGTGTGTGTGTGTGTGTGTGTGTGTGTGTGTGTGTGTGTGTGTGTGTGTGTGTGTGTGTGTATGCGTGTGTGTGTGTGTGTGTGTGTACTCACCTATTTGTGATTGCAGGGGTCGATACATAGCTCCTGGCCCCCGCCTCTTCACTAATCGGTACTAGGTCCTCTCTCTCCCTGCTCCATAAACTTTATCATACCTCCGCTACATCACTTGCCAGACTATCCCACTTCCTGACAACTCTATGACTAAAGAAATACTTCCTAACATCCCTTTGATTCTGTGTGTATATTTAAGTCTTCATTTATGATGATTTTTTCATAAATTAATGTTTGCAATTAAAACCAAAATACAGAGATATAATTTTTGCATGGATTACTGGGTATCGAACAGGGAGAGGCGTGAACATACAAGTCTACCTGACCTAGGCCTCATACGTCACCCTCTGGCCTTTGAAATGTCCTGTGACGTGTCCCGTTACCTGTCCCGTGACCTATCCTGTGACCTGTCATGTGACCTGTCATGTGACCCGTCCCGTGACCTTTCCCGTGATCTGCTTATTTGCATTTTAAAGGAGTACATCTTTTCTGTCCTGGGCAAAACGTCGTGTCAGCAATAGAGTTCGGTCCTGGACAAAACATCGCGGCAATAATAAAGAATTTCTCGTAACATCGTGACATTATATCTATTTGCAAAGTTAAAAACATCGTTGAGCCAAACGGATGTTAGGAAGTATTTCTTCAGCTTAAGGATGGCCAGGAAACAGAATGAACTGAACGACGACGTAGTGGAGGCAGGCTCCATACATAGTTTTAAGAAGAGGTATAGTAGGTCCCTATAAGACTAGGGCAGAGTAAATCGGACAAGCGGTAAGTTAAGAGGCGGTCCAGGAGCTGAGACTTGACCCCAGCAACTACAAATAGGTGAGCACATACACAAGGATGGGTCAGGATGAGAATATGGGGAAAGGATGGATGGGGGGACTGGAGGTCGGGTAATAAGTGGCCTATACCTAAAGATATCCGGAACAACTCTTGGAGCAGGGAGTGGAACTAGTAGTGACCAGCGAAGAGGTGGGGCAAGGAGCTGTGACTCGACCTCTGCAACCACAAATAGGTGAGTTCACACACATACACACACACACACACACGACATACAAAATACTGAGAGGAATTGACAAGGTGGACAGAGACAGGATGTTCCAGAGATGGGACACAGCAACAAGGGCACACAGTTGGAAGTTGAAGACACAGATGAATCACAGGGATGTTAGGAAGTATTTCTTCAGCCACACAGTAGTCAGGAAATGGAATAGTTTGGGAAGCGATGTAGTGGAGGCAGGATCCATACATAGCTTTAAGCAGAGGTATGATAAAGCTCACGGTTCAGGGAGAGTGACTTAGTAGCGACCAGTGAAGAGGCGGGGCCAGGAGCTTGAACCCGACCCCTCCAACCTCAACTAGGTGAGTACAACTAGGCGAGTACAACTAAGTGAGTACACACACACACACACACACACACACACACACACTAGCAATGTAGAGGCAACTATGGGTCAACACACTAACGAACAACACAGTGGTGCGGGTACCATTATTGTGCTATGGCACTGGCGTCATCAGTGCCAGCATGCAGGTGCTATCACTCCCAAATATACAGTGCCACGGTTGAGCATTCAGCACACATGAACGTTCAACACACTCACATCCAACCAAAGACCCAAGAAGTCACACACACGGCTGCCCAGGTATAAGATTGATACTAAGACACTTTAGATACGGACATCCCATGTAGCATGCATCCCTGAACTCTCACAAGACCTATGTATCCCTGAACTCTCACAAGGCCAATGTATCCCTGAACTCTTACAAGACCTATGTATCACTGAACTCTCACAAGACCTATGTATCCCTGAACTCTCACAAGACCTATGTATCCCTGAACTCTCACAAGGCCAATGTATCCCAGAACTCTCACAAGACCTGTGTATCCCTGAACTCTCACAAGACCTATGTATCCCTGAACTCTCACAAGGCCAATGTATCCCTGAACTCTCACAAGGGAAATGTATCCCTGAACTCTCACAAGACCTATGCATCCCTGAACTCTCACAAGACCTATGCATCCCTGAACTCTCACAAGACCTTTGTATCCCTGAACTCTCACAAGGCCAATGTATCCCTGAACTCTCACAAGGACTATGTATCCCTGAACTCTCACAAGGCCAATGTATCCCTGAACTCTCACAAGACCTATGAATCCCTGAACTCTCACAAGGCCAATGTATCCCTGAAATCTAACAAGACCTATGTATCCCTGAACTCTCACAGGACCTATGTATCCCTGAACTCTCACAAGACCTATGTATCCCTGAACTCTCACAAGACCTATGTATCCCTGAACTCTAACAGGACCTATGTATCCCAGAACTCTCACAATACCTAGGAATCCCTGAACTCTCACAAGACATATGTATCCCTGAACTCTCACAAGACCTATGTATCGCTGAGTTCCCACAAGACCTATGTATTCCTTAACTCTCACAAGACCTGTGAATCCCTGAACTCTCACAAGACCTATGTATTCCTGAATTCTCACAAGACCTATGTATATCTGAACTCTCACAAGAACTATGTATCCCTGAACTCTCACAAGGCCTATGTATCCCTGAACTCTCACAAGACCTATGTATCCCTGAACTCTCACAAGACCTATGTATCCCTGAACTCTCACAAGACCTATGTATCCCTGAACTCTCACAAGACCTATGTTTCACTGAACTCTCACAAGACTTATGTATCCCTGAACTCTCACAAGACCTATGTATCCTTGAACTCTCACAAGACCTATGTATCGATGAACTCTCACAAGACCTATGTATCCCTGAACTCTCACAAGACCTATGTATCCCTGAATTCTCACAAGACATATGTATCCCTGAATTCTCACAAGACCTATGTATCCCTGAACTCTCACAAGACCTATGTATTCCTGAATTCTCACAAGACCTATGTATATCCGAACTCTCACAAGACCTATGTATCCCTGAACTCTCACAAGACCTATGTATCCCTGAACTCTCACAAGACTTATGTATCCCTGAACTCTCACAAGATCTATGTATCCCTGAACTCTCACAAGACCTATGTATCCCAGAACTCTCACAAGACCTATGTGTCCCTGAACTCTCACAAGACCTATGTATCCCCGAACTCTCACAAGACCTGTGTATCCCTGAACTCTCACAAGACCTATGTATTCCTGAACTCTCAAAAGACCTATGTATCCCTGAACTCTCACAAGACCTATGTATCCCTGAACTCTCAAAAGACCTACGTATCCTTGAACTCTCACAGGACCTATGTATCCCTGAACTCTCACAAGACCTGTGTATCCATGAACTCTCACAAGACCTATGTATTCCTGAACTCTCACAAGACCTATGTATCCCTGAACTTTCACAAGACCTATGTATCCCTGAACTCTCGCAAGACCTATGAATCCCTGAACTCTCACAGGGCCTATGTATCCCTGAACTCTCACAAGATCTATGTATCCCTGAACTTACAAGACCTATGTATCCATGAACTCTCACAAGACCTATGTATCCCTGAACTCTCACAAGACCTATGTATCACTGAACTCTCACAAGACCAATGTACCCCTGAACTCTCACAAGACCTATGTATCCTTGAACTGTCACAAGACCTATATATCCCTGAACTCTCACAAGACCTATGTATCCCTGAACTCTCACAAGACCTATGTATCCCTTAACTCTCACAAGACCTATGTATCCTTGAACTCTCACAAAACCTACGTATCCCTGAACTCTCACAAGACCTATGTATCCCTGAACTCTCACAAGACCTATGTATCCCTGAACTCTCACAAGACCTATGTATCACTGAACTCTCACAAGACCTATGTACCCCTGAACTCCCACAAGACCTATGTATCCTTGAACTATCACAAGACCTATGAATCCCTGAACTCTCACAAGACCTATGCATCCCTGAACTATCACAAGACCTATGTATCCCTGAACTCTCACAAGACCTATGTATCCCTGAACTCTCACAAGACCTATGTATTCCTGAACTCTCACAAGACCTATGTATCCATGAACTTTCACAAGACCTATGTATCCCTGAACTCTCACAAGACCTATGTATCCCTGAACTCTCACAAGACCTATGTATCCCTGAACTCTCACAAGACCTATGTATCCCTGAACTTTCACAAGACCTATGTATCCCTGAACTCTCACAAGACCTATGTATCACTGAACTCTCACAAGACCTATGTACCCCTGAACTCTCACAAGACCTATGTATCCCTGAACTCTAACAAGACCTATGTATCCCTGAACTCTCACAAGACCTATGTATCCCTGAACTCTCACAAGACCTATGTATCCCTGAACTCTCACAAGACCTATGTATCCCTGAACTCTCACAAGACCTATCTATTCCTGAATTCTCATAAGACCTATGTATCTCTGAACTCTCACAAGACCTATGTATCCCCGAACTTTCACAAGACCTATGTATCCCTGAACTCTCACAAGACATATGTATCCCTGAATTCTCAAAAGACCTATGTATCCCTGAATTCTCACAAGACCTATGTACCCCTGAACTCTCACAAGACCTATGTATTCCTGAATTATCACAAGACCTATGTATATCTGAACTCTCACAAGACCTATGTATCCCTGAACTTTCACAAGACCCATGCATCCCTGAAGTCTCACAAGACCTATGTATCCTTGAACTCTTAAAAGACCTATGTATCCCTGAACTTTCACAAGACCTATGTATCCCTGAACTCTCACAAGACCTATGAATCCCTGAACTCTAACAAGACCTATGTATCCCTGAACTCTCACAAGATCTATGTATCCCTGAACTCTCACAAGACCTATGTATCCCTGAACTTTCACAAGACCTATGAATCCCTGAACTCTCACAAGACCTATGAATCCCTGAATTCTAACAAGACCTATGTATCCCTGAACTCTCACAAGATCTATGTATTCCTGAATTCTCACAACACCTATGAAT
Source organism: Cherax quadricarinatus (assembly GCF_038502225.1). NCBI lineage: Eukaryota > Metazoa > Arthropoda > Malacostraca > Decapoda > Parastacidae > Cherax > Cherax quadricarinatus. Next base: position 9,371,124 of record NC_091353.1, read on the forward strand.
CCCTGAACTCTCACATGACCTATGTATCCCTGAACTCTCACAAGACCTATGTATCTCTGAACTCTCACAAGACCTATGTATCCCTGAACTCTCACAAGACCTATGTATCCCTGAACTCTCACAAGACCTATATATTCCTGAATTCTCACAAGACCTATGTATCTCTGAACTCTCACAAGACCTATGTATCCCCGAACTTTCACAAGACATATGTATCCCTGAATTCTCAAAAGACCTATGTATCCCTGAATTCTCACAAGACCTATGTACCCCTGAACTCTCACAAGACCTATGTATTCCTGAATTATCACAAGACCTATGTATATCTGAACTCTCACAAGACCTATGTATCCCTGAACTTTCACAAGACCCATGTGTCCCTGAACTCTCACAAGACCTATGTATCCTTGAACTCGCACAAGACCTATGTATCCCTGAACTCTCACAAGACCTATGTATCCCTGAACTCTCACAAGACCTATGAATCCCTGAACTCTCACAAGACCTATGTATCCCTGAACTCTCACAAGACCTATTTATCACTGAACTCTCACAAGACCTATGAATCCCTGAACTCTCACAAGACCTATATATCCCTGAACTCTCACAAGACCTATCTATCCCTGAACTCTCACAAGACCTATGTATCCCTGAACTCTCACAAGACCTATGAATCCCTGAACTCTCTCAAGACCTATGTATTCCTGAATTCTCACAAGAATTATGTATCTCTGAGCTATCACAAGACCTACATATCCCTGAACTCTCACAAGGCCTATATATCCCTGAACTCTCACAAGACCTATCTATCCCTGAACTCTCACAAGACCTATGTATCCCTGAACTCTCACAAGACCTATGAATCCCTGAACTCTCTCAAGACCTATGTATCCCTGAACTCTCACAAGACCTATGAATCCCTGAACTCTCACAAGACCTATGTATCACTGAACTCTCACAAGACCTATGTATCCCTGAACTCTCACAAGACCTATGTATCACTGACCTCTCACAAGACCTATGTATCCCTGAACTCTCACAATACCTATATATCCCTGAACTCTCACAAGACCTATCTATCCCTGAACTCTCACAAGACCTATGTATCCCTGAACTCTCACAAGACCTATGAATCCCTGAACTCTCTCAAGACCTATGTATTCCTGAATTCTCACAAGACCTATGTATCTCTGAACTATCACAAGAACTACATATCCCTGAACTCTCACAAGGCCTATATATCCCTGAATTCTCACAAGACCTATGTATCCCTGAATTCTCACAAGACCTATGTATCCCTGAACTCTCACAAGACCTACGTATTCCTGAATTCTCACAAGACCTATGTATATCTGAACTCTCACAAGACCTATGTATCCCTGAACTTTCACAAGACCTATGTATCCCTGAACTCTCACAAGACCTATGTATCCTTGAACTCTCACAAGACCTATGTATCCCTGAACTCTCACAAGACCTATGTATCCCTGAACTCTCACAAGACCTATGTATCCCTGAACTCTCACAAGATTTATGTATCACTGAACTCTCACAAGACCTATGTATCCCTGAACTCTCGCAAGACCTATGTATCCTTGAACTCTCACAAGACCTATGTATTCCTGAACTCTCACAAGACCTATGTATCCCTGAGCTCTCACAGGACCTATGTATCCCTGAACTCTCACAAGACCTATGTATCCCTGAACTCTCACAAGACCTATGTATCCCTGAACTCTCACAAGACCTATGTATTCCTGAATTCTCACAAGACCTATGTATCACTGAACTCTAACAAGACCTATGTATCCCCGAACTTTCACAAGACCTATGTATCCCTAAACTCTCACAAGACATATGTATCCCTGAATTCTCAAAAGACCTATGTATCCCTGAATTCTCACAAGACCTATGTACCCCTGAACTCTCACAAGACCTATGTATTCCTGAATTATCACAAGACTTATGTATATCTGAACTCTCACAAGACCTATGTATCCCTGAACTTTCACAAGACCCATGTGTCCCTGAACTCTCACAAGACCTATGTATCACTGAACTTTCACAAGACCCATGTGTCCCTGAACTCTCACAAGACCTATGTATCACTGAACTCTCACAAGACCTATGTATCACTGAACTCTCACAAGACCTATGTATCCCTGAACTCTCACAAGACCTATGTATCCCTGAACTCTCACAAGACCTATGTATCCTTGAACTCTCACAAGACCTATGTATCCCTGAACTCTCACAAGACCTATGTATCCCTGAACTCTCACAAGACCTATGTATCCTTGAACTCTCACAAGACCTATGTATCCCTGAACTCTCACAAGGCCTATGTATCCCTGAACTCTCACAAGACCTATGTATCCCTGAACTCTCACAAGACCTATGTATCCTTGAACTCTCACAAGACCTATGTATCCCTGAACTCTCACAAGACCTATGTATCCCTGAACTCTCACAAGACCTATGTATCCTTGAACTCTCACAAGACCTATGTATCCCTGAACTCTCACAAGACCTATGTATCCCTGAACTCTCACAAGACCTATGAATCCCTGAACTCTCACAAGACCTATGTATCACTGAACTCTCACAAGACCTATGCATCCTTGAATTCTCACAAGACCTATATATCCCTGAACTCTCACAAGACCTATCTATCCCTGATCTGTCACAAGACCTATGTATCCCTGAAATCTCACAAGACCTATGTATCCCTGAACTCTCACAAGACCTATGTATTCCAGAATTCTCACCAGACCTACGTATCTCTGAACTATCACAAGACCTATATATCCCTGAACTCTCACAAGGCCTATATATCCCTGAATTCTCAGAAGACCTATGTATCCCTGAATTCTCACAAGACCTATGTATCCCTGAACTCTCACAAGACCTATGTATTCCTGAATTCTCACAAGACCTATGTATATCTGAACTTTCACAAGACCTATGTATCCCTGAACTCTCACAAGACCTATGTATCCTTGAACTCTCACAAGAACTATATATCCCTGAACTCTCACAAGACCTATGTATCCCTGAACTCTCACGAGACCTATGTATCCCTGAACTCTCACAAGACCTATGTATCACTGAACTCTCACAAGACCTTTGTATCCCTGAACTCTCGCAAGACCTATGTATCCTTGAACTCTCACAAGACCTATGTATCCATGAACTCTCACAAGACCTATGTATCCCTGAACTCTCACAGGACCTATGTATCCCTGAACTCTCACAAGACCTATGTATCCTTGAACTCTCACAAGACCTATGTATCCCTGAACTCTCACAAGACCTATGTATCCCTGAACTCTCACAGGACCTATGTATCCCTGAACTCTCACAAGACCTATGTATCTCTGAACTCTCACAAGACCTATGTATCCCTGAACTCTCACAAGATCTATGTATCCCTGAACTCTCACAAGACCTATGTGTTCCTGAATTCTCACAAGACCTGTGTATCTCTGAACTCTCAAAAGACCTATGTATCCCTGAACTCTCACAAGACCTATGTATCCCTGAACTCTCACAAGACCTATGTATCCCTGAGTTCTCACAAGACCTATGTATCCCTGAACTCTCACAAGACCTATGTATCCCTGAACTCACAAGACCTATGTATTCCTGAATTCTCACAAGACCTATGTTTATCTGAACTCTCACAAGACCTATATATCCCTGAACTCTCACAAGACCTATGTATCCCTGAACTCTCACAAGACCTATGTATCCCTGAACTCTCACAAGACCTATGTATAACTGAAATCTCACAAGACCTATGTATCCCTGAACTCTCACAAGACCTATGTATCCCTGAACTCTCACAAGACCTAAGTATCCCTGAACTCTCACATAACCTATGTATGCCTGAACTCTCACAAGACCTATGTATTCCTGAATTCTCACAAGACCTATGTATCTCTGAACTCTCGCAAGACCTATGTATCACTGAACTCTCACAAGGCCTATGTATCCCTGAATTCTCGCAAGACCTATGTATCCCTGAATTCTCACAAGACCTATGTATCCCTGAATTCTCACAAGACATGTGTATCCCTGAACTCTCACAAGACCTATGTATTCCTAAATTCTCACAAGACCTATGTATATTTGAACTCTCACAGGACCTATGTATCCCTGAACTCTCACAAGATCTATGTATCCCTGAACTCTCACAAGACCTATGTGTCTCTGAATTCTCACAAGGCCTATGTATCCCTGAACTCTCACAAGACCTATGTATCCCTGAACTCTAACAAGACCTATGTATCCCTGAATTCTCACAAGACCTATGTATCCCTGAATTCTCACAAGACCTATGTATCCTTGATCTCTCACAAGACCTCTGCATTCCTGAATTTTCACAAGACCTATGTATATCTGAACTCTCACAAGACCTATGTATTCCTGAATTCTCACAAGACCTATGTATATCTGAACTCTCACAAGACCTATGTATCCCTGAACTCTCACAAGACCAATGTATCCCTGAACTCTCACAAGACCTATGTATCACTGAACCCTCAAAAGGCCTATATGTCCCTTAACTCTCACAAGACCTATGTATCCCTGAACTCTCACAAGACCTATGTATCCCTGAACTCTCACAAGACCTATGTGTCCCTGAACTCTCACAAGACCTATGTATCCCTGAACTCTCACAAGACCTATGTATCCCTGAACTCTCACAACACCTATGTATCCCTGAACTCTCACAAGACCTATGTATCCCTGAACTCTCACAAGACCTGTATGTCCCTGAACTCTCACAAGACCTATGTATCCCTGAACTCTCACAAGACCTATGTGTCCCTGAACTCTCACAAGACCTATGTATCCCTGAACTCTCACAAGACCTATGTATCCCTGAACTCTCACATGACCTATGTATCCCTGAACTCTCACAAGACCTGTATGTCCCAGAACTCTCACAAGACCTATGTATCCCTGAATTCTCACAAGACCTATGTATCCCTGAACTCTCACATGACCTATGTATCCTTGAACTCTCGCAAGACCTATGTATCCCTGAACTCTCACAAGACCTATGTATCCCTGAACTCTCACAACACCTATGTATCCCTGAACTCTCACAAGACCTTTGTATTCCTGAATTCTCACAAGACCTATGTATCTCTGAACTCTCACAAGACCTATGTATCCCTAAACTCTCACAAGACATATGTATCCCTAAACTCTCACAAGACATATGTATCCCTGAATTCTCAAAAGACCTATGTATCCCTGAATTCTCACAAGACCTATGTACCCCTGAACTCTCACAAGACCTTTGTATTCCTGAATTCTCACAAGACCTATGTATCTCTGAACTCTCACAAGACCTATGTATCCCTAAACTCTCACAAGACATATGTATCCCTGAATTCTCAAAAGACCTATGTATCCCTGAATTCTCACAAGACCTATGTACCCCTGAACTCTCACAAGACCTATGTATTCCTGAATTATCACAAGACCTATGTATCCCTGAACTCTCACAAGAACTATGTACCCCTGAACTCTCACAAGACCTATGTATCCCTGAATTCTCACAAGACCTATGTATCCGTGAATACTCACAAGACCTATGTATCCTTGATCTCTCACAAGACCTATGTATTCCTGAATTCTCACAAGGCCTATGTATCCCTGAACTCTCACAAGACCTATGTATCCCTGAACTCTCACAAGACCTATGGATCCCTGAATTCTCACAAGACCTATGTATCCCTGAACTCTCACATGACCTATGTATCCTTGAACTCTCGCAAGACCTATGTATCCCTGAACTCTCACAAGACCTATGTATCCCTGAACTCTCACAACACCTATGTATCCCTGAACTCTCACAAGACCTTTGTATTCCTGAATTCTCACAAGACCTATGTATCTCTGAACTCTCACAAGACCTATGTATCCCTAAACTCTCACAAGACATATGTATCCCTAAACTCTCACAAGACATATGTATCCCTGAATTCTCAAAAGACCTATGTATCCCTGAATTCTCACAAGACCTATGTACCCCTGAACTCTCACAAGACCTTTGTATTCCTGAATTCTCACAAGACCTATGTATCTCTGAACTCTCACAAGACCTATGTATCCCTAAACTCTCACAAGACATATGTATCCCTGAATTCTCAAAAGACCTATGTATCCCTGAATTCTCACAAGACCTATGTACCCCTGAACTCTCACAAGACCTATGTATTCCTGAATTATCACAAGACCTATGTATCCCTGAACTCTCACAAGACCTATGTATCCCTGAACTCTCACAAGACCTATGTATCCCTGAATTCTCACAAGACCTATGTATCCGTGAATACTCACAAGACCTATGTATCCTTGATCTCTCACAAGACCTATGTATTCCTGAATTCTCACAAGGCCTATGTATCCCTGAACTCTCACAAGACCTATGTATCCCTGAACTCTCACAAGACCTATGGATCCCTGAATTCTCACAAGACCTATGTATCCCTGAATTCTCACAAGACCTATGTATCCTTGATCTCTCACAAGACCTATGTATTCCTGAATTCTCACAAGACCTATGCATATCTGAACTCTCACAAGACCTATGTATTCCTGAATTCTCACAATACCTATGTATATCTGAACTCTCACAAGACCTATGTATCCCTGAACTCTCACTAGACCTATGTATCCCTGAACTCTCACAAGACCTATGTATCCCTGAACTCTCACAAGACCTATGTATCCCTGAACTCTCACAAGACGTATGTATCACTGAACTCTCAAAAGGCCTATGTATCCCTGAACTCTCACAAGACCTATGCATCCTTGAACTCTCACAAGACCTATGTATCCCTGAACTCTCAGAAGACCTATGTATCCCTGAACTCTCAGAAGACCTATGTATCCCTGAACTCTCAGAAGACCTATGTATCCCTGAATTCTCTCAAGACCTATGTATCCCTGAACTCTCACAAGACCTATGTATCCCTGAACTCTCACAAGACATATGTATCCCTGAACTCTCACAAGACCTATATATCCCTGAACTCTCACAAGACCTATATATCCCTGAACTCTGACAAGACCTATGTATCCCTGAGCTCTCACAAGACCTATGTATCCCTGAACTCTCACAAGACCTATGTATCCCTGAACTCTCACAAGACCTATGTATCCCTGAACTCTCACAAGACCTATGTATCCCTGAACTCTCACAAGACCTATGTGTCCCTGAACTCTCACAAGACCTATGTATCCCTGAACTCTCACAAGACCTATGTATCCCTGAACTCTCACAAGACCTATGTATCCCTGAACTCTCACAAGACCTGTATGTCCCTTAACTCTCACAAGACCTATGTATCCCTGAATTCTCACAAGACCTATGTATCCCTGAACTCTCACATGACCTATGTATCCCTGAACTCTCACAAGACCTATGTATCCCTGAACTCTCACAAGACCTGTGTATCCCTGAACTCTCACAAGACCGATGTATCCCTGAACTCTCGCAAGACCTATGCATCCCTGAACTCTCACAAGACCTATGTATCCCTGAACTCTCACAAGACCTATGCATCCCTGAACTCTCACAAGACCTATGCATCCCTGAACTCTCACAAGACCTATGTATCCCTGGACTCTCACAAGACCTTTGTATTCCTGAACTCTCACAAGACCTATGTATCCCTGAACTCTCACAAGACCTGTATGTCCCTGAACTCTCACAAGACCTATGTGTCCCTGAATTCTCACAAGACCTATGTATCCCTGAACTCTCACATGACCTATGTATCCCTGTACTCTCACAAGACCTATGTATCCCTGAACTCTCACAAGACCTATGTATCCCTGAACTCTCACAAGACCTATGTATTCCTGAACTCTCACAAGACCTATGCATCCCTGAACTCTCACAAGATCTATGCATCCCTGAACTCTCACAAGACCTATGCATCCCTGAACTCTCACAAGACCTATGCATCCCTGAACTCTCACAAGACCTATGTATCCCTGAACTCTCACAAGACCTATGCATCCCTGAACTCTCACAAGACCTATGCATCCCTGAACTCTCACAAGACCTATGTATCCCTGAACTCTCACAAGACCTATGTATTCCTGAACTCTCACAAGACCTATGTATCCCTGAGCTTGCAATAAACCCAGACTTGGCCTCTTATTGGTCATAGTGACACAGTACTAGTGGAGGGGGAACTGTAAGTAATGTTTGTCAGGAAACAGGACAGGTGTTTCCTGACGCTGGTCCTTGTCACACGATGACCCAAGGTGGGAGCCTCTGGTCATCTGACCGAGGCCTTCCGCTGGCTTACCGGTCTAGCCCTTTCAAATTTACAATGTTACAACCATTATTTTATTATTTATTATTGAAGATTCGCCGATATATCTTTTCCAAGTGGTGGCCCGGCCTTGACTCCCTCTTTAGGGAGTGTCTGAGACCTAAGTCTGCCATGGGAGGAGACACAAGTACCTCCTCATCTTTGGGACCAACTGTCCCCAGGCCTAGCCACAAGCTAGGCCTCTCTGGTCTGCCATCCCTGCCACAAGGGGGCTCGGGCTCAGGCACCTACCCTGCCCTAGAAGGGCTGGGCATGGTGTCGATGAACCTTGATAAATTTCGTACAGTTAATTGTTAAATTAAATTTTAATCTTTTACTTTTTATTGCATTTATATTATGCTATTTTATATACTGTTACAGTGGACCCCCGGTTCGCGATCCTATCGGTATCCGATAAATCCGGTAACCGATGCATTATATCGCAGAAAATTTGCCTCGCTTTCCGATACAAAACCCAGTATGCGATGTGGTTCGTACGAGACGTGTGGGGTGTTTGGGGTGTTCAGGGAGGGGTAGTACCTCTGGCATGGGGGAGCTTGTCGTGCCCTTCTCGGGGCAGCTCGCCAGCTTTTGGTCCCCACCTGATGCCCAGCTCTCACTTGTATCTCCAAGTAGCTGTTAGCATGCGACAGCAGCCACACCCCGGGCAACGGCTTCGACAGGCCGGCTAAACCAAGTGAGGGTAGCCGTCGGGTCATTGACCCCCGGTAAAGTCAATTAGGGCTTGCCTACCTAAGCATGGGAAGACTGGTTCTGGCGGACCGCGCAGATGAAACTACTAGATTGGTTCAACGGGCACAAAGGCAGTTCCAGCAAGGCGTTGTGGAGCGCTAAGGGCACGATGAGGTACTAAGGACATCCTAGTCGTCCACTGCATCCGATCCCATCTCCAGTCGTCTCGACTTTGTCTTGCCACTGGCCTCAGATGGCTCCGGATGAGAGAGTGAGGTCGACGCTCCGCAACTCTTCCTTACTTTAAACAAAGTCACAGCGCACGTCATCAGTCATCCTTTATCCCACCTCATCACCACTTCGACCCCAGGATGACTAGATGGTCTTCGTCGAATCGACGGACAAACAACAATAACAACAACGAGATGTGTCCATGTGTGGCCTGAACTGCCCTGTGTGTGCCAGTGTTTACAAACCAGCCAGTGTGCGCGCATCTAAGGATCCATTCGGTACATTCCATATTATCCATATTATCACTGTTTTTGGTGCCTGTTTTTGCAAAATAAGTCACCATGGGCCCCAAGAAAGCTCGCAGTGCCAACCCTTCGAGACCAATGGTGCTAATGACTGTTGAAATGAAGAAAGAGATAATTGCAAAGTACGAAAGTGGAGTGCGTGTGTCGGAGCTGGTCAGGTTGTATAGTAAACCCCATTCAACCATCTCTACTATAGTGAGCAAGAAAACGGTAATCAAGGAAGCTGTTCTTGCAAAAGGTGCAACTGTGATTACGAAACAGCGACTGCAAGTGTTAGAAAATGTTGAGAGACTGTTATTGGTGTGGATAAATGAAAAACAGATAGCAGGAGATAGCATCTCTCAAGCAATCATTTGTGAAAAGGCTAGGCAGTTGCATGACGATTTGGTAAAAAAATTGCCTGCAACTAGTGGTGATGTGAGTGAATTTAAGGCCAGCAAAGGTTGGTTTGAAAGATTTAAGAATCGTAGTGGTATACATAGTGTGATTAGGCATGGTGAGGCTGCCAGTTATGTTGTGCGACAGAAGTCCAGTGACTCTCAAGCTGGTCCTAGTGGCATTAAAAGAAGAAGGGAAGTAACCCCGGAAAAGGACTTGCTACCTCAAGTCCTAATGGAGTGGGATTCCCCTTCTAAATGCTAACACCATCCACACTCTCCCCTCCTCCCATCCCATCAATCATCACCAGATCTTCATTAAAGGTAAGTGTCAATTATTCTTTCGTTATTTGTTATTGTTGTTATTGTAATTACTATTCTTTTGCAGTAAACTTAATATTTCATGTGGTAAAAGTTTTTTTTTTCATACTTTTGGGTGTCTTGCATGGATTAATTTGATTTCCATTATTTCTTATGGGGAAAATTGATTCGCTTTCCGATATTTTTGGTTTACGATGAGCTCTCAGGAACGGATTAGTATCGTGAACCGAGGGTCCACTGTATTTTAATTTACGTCTGTATAGTTTACCACACATGTATGTCCTCGTATTTTAACATGTTTGTGAAACTATTTATCTTAACCTACAATGGACTCTGGCAAGGTCAACTATTATTTTTCCTGTGTGACCTAATTCATATCTGCATAAATATATATATATATATATATATATATATATATATATATATATATATATATATATATATATATATATATATATATATATATATATATATATATATATATATATATATATATATATATATATATATATATATATATATATATATATATATATATGGTAAGCGAGAACCACATGACGCTTTAAACCACAAAACCACCCAACCCTACAAGAATGGTGCAGCCAGCACACAGCTAGCTGTTGGGCCGCCATCCGAGGGCACACGGAGGTGTGGGAGCTTCTAAGCTAATTTCATTCTCATCCCTGTTTGGTGTACTAGCCTCACGAACAGCACTTATATATTATTGTAACCACGAACGAGTGGTTGATCAATAACAACACTGCTATAATATATAAATACTGCTCGTGAGGCTAGTACACCAAACAGGGATGAGAATTAAATTAGCTTAGAAGCTCCCACACCTCCGTATGCCCTCGGATGGCGGCCCAACAGCTGTGTGCTGGCTGCACCATTCTTGTAGGGTTGGGTGGTTTTGTGGTTTAAAGCGTCATGTGGTTCTCGCTTACAATAAGGCAGGCCAGTATAACATGGGTTCTAGTCCTTTGTTAGCGCAGTGTTGTTATTGATCAATACCACTCGTTTGTGGTTACAATAATATATATATATATATATATATATATATATATATATATATATATATATATATATATATATATATATATATATATATATATATATATATATATATATACACACACACACACACACACATACCCCACCTACACCACAGCCCCATATAGGCCCCCACCAAGGCTCTCCCTCCCCCAACCCCAATATACTTGCATGACCACAATGATAGAAAAGAAACTAAAGGTGTGGTACACAAATGCGGATGGAATAATGAATAAACATGAGGAGTGGAATGAAAGAATCAGTGAAAAATCCCCAGACATCATAGCAGTCACAGAAACAAAACTCGCTGAGATAATAACAGACACAATCTTCCCAACAGGATATCAGATCCTGAGGAAAGATAGAAGGAGTAGAGGGGGAGGAGGGGTTGCACTGCTCATAAAACACCAATGGGGATTTGAGGAAATGGAAGGCATGGACATGATTGGAGAAAGAGACTACATTGTAGGTACAATTCAGTCCGGAGAACATAAAGTAGTCATTGGAGTGATGTATAACCCACCACAGAACTGCAGGAGGCCAAGAGAGGAGTACGAAGAAAACAACAGGGTGATGGTGGACACACTGGCTGAGGTGGCAAGAAGAGCTCACTCGAGCAGAGCAAAGTTACTGGTAATGGGCGATTTCAACCACAGGGAGATCGACTGGGAAAACCTGGAGCCACATGGGGGTCCCGAAACATGGAGAGCAAAGATGATGGATGTGGTACTTGAAAACCTCATGCATCAACATGTCAGGGACACAACCAGAGAGAGAGGGGAGGATGAGCCAGCAAGACTGGATCTTGTGTTCACCCTGAGCAGTTCAGACATCGAGGACATCACTTACGAGAGGCCCCTTGGAGCTAGCGATCATGTGGTTCTGAGTTTTGACTATATAGTAGAGTTACAAGTGGAGAAGGTAACAGGAACTGAAGGGGACAGGCCAAACTATAAAAGGGGGGACTACACAGGTATGAGAAACTTCCTGCAGGAGGTTCAGTGGGACAGAGAAATGGTAGGAAAATCAGTAAACGAGATGATGGAATATGTGGCAACAAAGTGCAAGGAGGCAGAGGAAAGTTTTGTTCCCAAGGGAAACAGAAATAATAGGAAGACCAAGACGAGTCCTTGGTTTACCCGAAGGTGTAGGGAGGCAAAAGCTAAGTGCAACAGAGAATGGAAAAGGTACAGGAGGCATAGGACCCAGGAAAACAAGGAGATTAGTAGAAGAGCCAGAAACGAGTATGCGCAGATAAGGAGGGAGGCCCAGAGACAGTATGAAAACGACATAGCATCGAAAGTCAAATCTGACCCGAAACTGCTGTATAGCCACATTAGGAAGAAGACAACAGTCAAGGACCAGGTGATAAGGCTGAGGAAAGAAGGTGGGGAACTCACAAGAAACGATCAAGAGGTATGTGAGGAGCTCAACACGAGATTTAAGGAAGTATTTACAGTAGAGACAGGAAGGACTCTGGGGGGACAGACCAGATGGGGACACCAACAAGGAATACACCAACAAGTGTTGGACGACATACATACAGATGAGGAGGAGGTGAAGAAACTGCTAAGGGACATCGATACCTCAAAGGCAATGGGACCGGACAACATCTCTCCATGGGTCCTTAGAGAGGGAGCAGATATGTTGTGCGTACCACTTACCACAATCTTCAACACATCCCTGGAAACTGGGCAACTACCTGAGGTATGGAAGACAGCAAATGTAGTTCCCATTTTCAAAAAAGGAGACAGAAAAGAGGCACTAAACTATAGACCTGTGTCATTGACGTGTATAGTATGCAAAATTATGGAGAAGATTATCAGGAGGAGAGTGGTGGAGCACCTGGAACGGAACAGGAGTATAAATGCCAACCAGCACGGATTCACGGAAGGCAAATCCTGTGTCACAAACCTTCTGGAGTTTTATGATAAAATAACAGAAGTAAGACAAGAGAGAGAGGGGTGGGTTGATTGCATCTTCTTGGACTGCAAGAAGGCCTTTGACACAGTTCCTCACAAGAGATTAGTGCAGAAGCTAGAGCATCAGGCGCATATAACAGGAAGGGCACTGCAATGGATCAGAGAATACCTGACAGGGAGGCAACAACGAGTCATGGTACGTAATGATGTATCACAGTGGGCACCTGTGACGAGCGGGGTCCCACAGGGGTCGGTCCTAGGACCAGTGCTATTTTTGGTATATGTGAACGACATGACGGAAGGGTTAGACTCAGAAGTGTCCCTGTTTGCAGATGATGTGAAGTTAATGAGGAGAATTAAATCTGATGAGGACCAGGCAGGACTTCAAAGAGACCTGGACAGACTGGACACCTGGTCCAGCAAATGGCTTCTCGAATTTAATCCTGCCAAATGCAAAGTCATGAAGATAGGGGAAGGGCACAGAAGACCACAGACAGAGTATAGGCTAGGTGGCCAAAGACTGCAAACCTCACTCAAGGAGAAAGATCTTGGGGTGAGTATAACACCGAGCATGTCTCCGGAAGCACACATCAATCAGATAACTGCTGCAGCATATGGGCGCCTGGCAAACCTGAGAACAGCATTCCGACACCTTAGTAAGGAATCATTCAAGACACTGTACACCGTGTATGTCAGGCCCATACTGGAGTATGCAGCACCTGTTTGGAACCCGCACTTGATAAAGCACGTCAAGAAACTAGAGAAAGTACAAAGGTTTGCAACAAGGTTAGTTCCAGAGCTAAGGGGAATGTCCTATGAAGAAAGATTAAGGGAAATCGGCCTGACGACACTGGAGGACAGGAGGGTCAGGGGAGACATGATAACGACATATAAAATACTGCGTGGAATAGACAAGGTGGACAAGGACAGGATGTTCCAGGGAGGGGACACAGAAACAAGAGGCCACAATTGGAAGTTGAAGACACAAATGAGTCAGAGAGATAGTAGGAAGTATTTCTTCAGTCATAGAGTTGTAAGGCAGTGGAATAGCCTAGAAAATGACGTAGTGGAGGCAGGAACCATACACAGTTTTAAGACGAGGTTTGATAAAGCTCATGGAGCGGGGAGAGAGAGGGTCTAGTAGCAACCGGTGAAGAGGCGGGGCCAGGAGCTAGGACTCGACCCCTGCAACCACAAATAGGTGAGTACACACACACACACACACACACACACACACACACACACACACACACACACACACACACACACACACACACACAGAAGCTAGAGCATCAGGCGCATATAACAGGAAGGGCACTGCAATGGATCAGAGAATACCTGACAGGGAGGAAACAACGAGTCATGGTACGTAATGATGTATCACAGTGGGCACCTGTGACGAGCGGGGTCCCACAGGGGTCGGTCCTAGGACCAGTGCTATTTTTGGTATATGTGAACGACATGACGGAAGGGTTAGACTCAGAAGTGTCCCTGTTTGCAGATGATGTGAAGTTAATGAGGAGAATTAAATCTGATGAGGACCAGGCAGGACTTCAAAGAGACCTGGACAGACTGGACACCTGGTCCAGCAAATGGCTTCTCGAATTTAATCCTGCCAAATGCAAAGTCATGAAGATAGGGGAAGGGCACAGAAGACCACAGACAGAGTATAGGCTAGGTGGCCAAAGACTGCAAACCTCACTCAAGGAGAAAGATCTTGGGGTGAGTATAACACCGAGCATGTCTCCGGAAGCACACATCAATCAGATAACTGCTGCAGCATATGGGCGCCTGGCAAACCTGAGAACAGCATTCCGATACCTTAGTAAGGAATCGTTCAAGACACTGTACACCGTGTATGTCAGGCCCATACTGGAGTATGCAGCACCTGTTTGGAACCCGCACTTGATAAAGCACGTCAAGAAACTAGAGAAAGTACAAAGGTTTGCCACAAGGTTAGTTCCAGAGCTAAGGGGAATGTCCTATGAAGAAAGATTAAGGGAAATCGGCCTGACGACACTGGAGGACAGGAGGGTCAGGGGAGACATGATAACGACATATAAAATACTGCGTGGAATAGACAAGGTGGACAAAGACAGGATGTTCCAGGGAGGGGACACAGAAACAAGAGGCCACAATTGGAAGTTGAAGACACGATTGAGTCAGAGAGATATTAGGAAGTATTTCTTCAGTCATAGAGTTGTAAGGCAGTGGAATAGCCTAGAAAATGACGTAGTGGAGGCAGGAACCATACACAGTTTTAAGACGAGGTTTGATAAAGCTCATGGAGCGGGGAGAGAGAGGGCCCAGAAGCAACCGGTGAAGAGGCGGGGCCAGGAGCTAAGACTCGACCCCTGCAACCACAAATAGGTGAGTACACACACACACACAACTGCCCAAATTCTCATGGCAAATAGGCAGTTGAAAGAAAATGAGCTGTCGTGGGTTACATCCTAGGGAGAGACCCCAGTGGGTTACATCCCCAGTGTGTTACAACAGGACAAGTGTTTCCTGACGCTGGTCTTCAGGTTATGTTAGGTACGAGGGAAAGAATTGAGCATTTAAACATGGCTGACGGCATCCAATCACCAGCTTCTGCCAGACGTACAACTAGCGAAGTGAAGTTCTCATCCTTACTAACGTTCATCTATACTGACAGTAGCATCATATCTGTACCACCATCATATCACCTGTACTAGTGCTAACGAGAGGGAAACACAGGAGACATCGCCAGCTCTACGATATAAAACTCCAAGGATATAGGACGGTTATCCCTCAGTGACAGTCGTGGGAAAGAAGTGAATAGTTAAACAGTCAAGGTTAATGTTTTAGTAGCTGACCTATATTCAGCTGACCAGTGTACAGTGAGAGAATCATAGCAGAAAAAGCCAAATATATCTATAAACTCAAGGAAAGTCAGGTTGCAAGTGGCGTTTACTTCCCTCAGTGCTTTTAAAAATGGCTGAAACAGCAGACCAGGTCAGGCAGTCAACAACACGACACAACCCCCGATAAATGGAACTGAGGGGGATTTGGAAAGATAAAAACCATTGATTAAAACTTTCTGGTCCTGCCAGAATGGAAAGGAGTTAGAAGTTAATAGTTGAAACCGGACTGTGAAGTGAGGCGGGAAGGGGCGTGTGAAATAAGGGGTTAACTGAAAGGGGTTTGTGAAGTTAAGGGAAAAGTGAGCAGTGAAGAGGGTTTTGAAGAGGAAATTTTACTAGTAATTCAGTGGTGATTGCTAAAGCAGATACTAAGTGTACTAGGGACTGGAAAAGAGAAATAAATATTATTGTATATGAGTAAAAGAGCGAAGAGTGAAAATGGCAGGCATTAGGGGGGTACAGGCTGCCATAATTATATTTATATTTCTTCTTCAATTCCATGAAGAAAGAAATCAGTCATGGGGGCTGGAAAAGGTGAATGGAGTAACAGCGCCCTGGACAGTAAAAGCCCAACAGTTGCCATCCTACCAGAAAACTAAATGTCACTATCGCCGCAAGGTATGGCAACACCGCATACCCAAACAAAAACAGTGGCACACAGCTCTTATTGTAGCGCTCTTAAGTGGTGATATCCAAATTAATCCAGGACCTCAAACTATTGTGCAGAGGCAAAACAGACAGATAAATGACGGTGATAATGACGGTCTAGTAGGTAGGAATGATCACCTTAACTCCATATGTAATACATACATAGGTCAATGTGAGACAATACAGCCATTATTATCTCAAACACTACCAAACAGGTGCATACACTGTACTAAAGTACGCATGAAAAACAGAAAAGGCACCTTATGTAAAATGTGTAAGTGGTGGGTGCATGATGGATGTATGTACAATTATAGCAACGGTGCCAGAATTCATTTTGTGTATAACAAATGCACTTTGGCACAGTTACCATTTAACAGTGATGACATTGATTTACCTAATTTTAATACAAATGACCCATTGCCATATATTGATGATTATGATTGTTTTATGAAAACAGGCCTTCACTTTATTCATGTCAATGCAAGATCACTTCTTCCTAAATTGGCAGAGATTAGGATTCTAGCTAACAAAATTAGGGCGGCAGTTATATCCATCTCTGAATCTTGGTTGGATGATACGGTGACTGACGACGAGGTCAAAATAGAAGGTTACAATATAAAACGCTTAGATAGGAACAGAAAGGGTGGTGGAGTATGTGCCTACATTAGAAATGACTTAGCTTACAGCCCAAGACCTGATTTAAATAACAATAAACTGGAAGTGCTGCTTCCTAAGACCAAACCCATCTTAGTAGGAACTAGTTACCGCCCTCCTACCCAGGACCAGTTCTTAGAAGACTTTTCCAGAGTCTTGTCCGGAGTTGAAAACAACTGCGAGACAATAATACTGGGCGACTTCAATATCTGTTTTCAGCAGCAAAATAACGGGCTATGCAAAAGATATAAGCAAATTTTAGGTTTAAATAGTTCCACTCAACTAATTTTTTTTTATATTTTATTTAAAACCAATACAGTTTAACATAAAAATAAAGAAACAGTATGGATCTCAATCAAATTAACTGACAAACAGATTTCACCTATATGCTCGCAAAATATTGCTGCAAAAACATACAATAATAACTTACGGCAAGAACATAGCTAAAAAAAAAATACTGTCACAGGGTCATAAATTGACGTATATACACATTCATTGATGCAAAACCTTACATATATATAAATTGTACATATAACATGACATCTGACAAAGGCTCAACACACTTAAACATAAAATATACAAAGAAGTTATATTAGTTAAATCCCATCCTTCGCATTAATCAAAAAACCAAAACCTAACATCATAATCTTACTAGAACATCTACATACGTATCCCTAACAATACAGCTTTACATATTACCTGGAGTTTACCTGGAGAGAGTTCCGGGGGTCAACGCCCCCGCGGCCCGGTCTGTGACCAGGCCTCCTGGTGGATCAGAGCCTGATCAACCAGGCTGTTGCTGCTGGCTGCACGCAAACCAACGTACGAGCCACAGCCCGGCTGATCAGGAACTGACTTTAGGTGCTTGTCCAGTGCCAGCTTGAAGACTGCCAGGGGTCTGTTGGTAATCCCCCTTATGTGTGCTGGGAGGCAGTTGAACAGTCTCGGGCCCCTGACACTTATTTTATGGTCTCTTAACGTGCTAGTGACACCCCTGCTTTTCATTGGGGGGATGTTGCATCGTCTGCCAAGTCTTTTGCTTTCGTAGTGAGTGATTTTCGTGTGCAAGTTCGGTACTAGTCCCTCTAGGATTTTCCAGGTGTATATAATCATGTATCTCTCCCTCCTGCGTTCCAGGGAATACAGGTTTAGGAACCTCAAGCGCTCCCAGTAATTGAGGTGTTTTATCTCCGTTATGCGCGCCGTGAAGGTTCTCTGTACATTTTCTAGGTCAGCAATTTCACCTGCCTTGAAAGGTGCTGTTAGTGTGCAGCAATATTCCAGCCTAGATAGAACAAGTGACCTGAAGAGTGTCATCATGGGCTTGGCCTCCCTAGTTTTGAAGGTTCTCATTATCCATCCTGTCATTTTTCTAGCAGATGCGATTGATACAATGTTGTGGTCCTTGAAGGTGAGATCCTCCGACATGATCACTCCCAGGTCTTTGACGATGGTGTTTCGCTCTATTTTGTGGCCAGAATTTGTTTTGTACTCTGATGAAGATTTAATTTCCTCGTGTTTACCATATCTGAGTAACTGAAATTTCTCATCGTTGAACTTCATATTGTTTTCTGCAGCCCACTGAAAGATTCGGTTGATGTCCGCCTGAAGCCTTGCAGTGTCTGCAATGGAAGACACTGTCATGCAGACACAAACACACACACACACACACACACACACACACACACACACACACACACACACACACACACACACACACACACACACACACACACACACACACACACACACACACACACACACACACACACACACACACACACACACACACACACACACACACACACACACACACACACACACACACACACACACACACACACACACACACACACACACACACACACACACACACACACACACACACACACACACACACACACACACACACACACACACACACACACACACACACACACACACACACACACACACACACACACACACACACACACACACACACACACACACACACACACACACACACACACACACACACCCACCCACACACACACACACACACACACACACACACACACACACCCACACACACACACACACACACACACACACACACACACACACACACACCCACACGTGCCTACACGACGGACCTCTCAACCCCCCCCCTAACCCTCCCTCCCTCACACACAAGCACACACACACACACACAGGGTACACACATACACACACACACACACACACATACGTAAACACACACACACACACATACACACACACACACACACACACACACACACACACACACACACACACACACACACACACACACACACACACACACACACACACACACACACACACACACACACACACACACACACACACACACACACACACACACACACACACACACACACACACACACACACACACACACACCCTCCGCCACTTGACACCTTAGCCTTAGCCACCTACCCCTCCCCCAAACCACCTAACCCCTCCCCAAACCGTCTAACCCCCCCCCAACAACCTCCCTCCCTCCAATAACCATCCTCCCCCTCCCCCATAACCATCCATCCCCTCTCTCCCCCAAACCATCTAACTCCCTCCCCCAAACCATCTAACTCCCTCCCCCAACTATCTCTGCCCCTCCAATAACCATCCTCCCCCTCCCCCACAACCATCCATCCCCTCTCCTAACCGTCTATTCCCCTCCCCCTAACCAGGATGAGGACAAGGGGCTCCAAGGACGAATCTGAGAGGGAGGAATGGGAGATAGAGCTCAAAAAAAGGGAGGAAGACTGGGGAAGGAGACTAGATGAGCTGGAAAGGAAGATGGAAGAGAGGTTAGCAGCAGAATGCAGAAGGTGGAAGCAACAGGCCACAGCAGCAGAAATCAAGATAGAGAGATTAGAAGAGGAGCTGAGACATCTGAAACAGCACAGAGACAAAGATATTACAGAAGTAGCATCGGCAATGGCTACATCGAACACAGACAACAGGTCCGAAGGAAGCATGGAAACTAAACTGTATGCAGAGGTCCTGTCAAACCCACATGGGGCCAAAACAAAGACAGGGAGCACTCTAGGACAGAAAGAGAGGTTGGAAGACATTGATGGAACTAGGACATGTGCAAGGACCTTACCAGATACCTGTGGGGGCCAGGAGCAAGTGAGCAGGAAGGATAAACCAAGAAGCATAGGGGCCATAACGAGGGAAGGGACTGAAGGAAGGAACACTCCACGGGAAGGAACTAAAACACATCAGAGGATGCAATGGGAGTCACAGTGGGAGGTGGAAAGGGAGAGATCCGTGTTTGTCTATGGGCTAGACGAAGCTAAAGGGGAAACTTATGATGAAAGAAAGCAGGAGGAGAAAAAAGCGATTGAAGACATCATGAAGGTGATAGGCGAGGGGGACATGACCCAGGTGGCAAATTTTCGGAGAATTGGGTGGTTCACAAAGAAAAGGAATCGGCCTCTCAAAGTAATTTTCAAGGCAGAATCAACCCGAACCATGATCCTGCAGGAGAAAGCACGGCTGAGAGGCAAGCAGGAGTTCCGGAGTGTGTACCTCGACCGAGACAGAACACAGGACGAAAGGAAGACAATGAAAGAGAGAGTTCAAAAACGAAAGGAGAAATGGGAGGAAATGAAAAAGGAGAGCAGAATAACCCAGGATCAAATGGAAGGACAAGCGCACCCCCCAGAAACACCTGCAGAAGGACTCCAGCCACGACACCCCCAAGGCAACTGAACATTCCAAACCAACCATCACACACCGATCCCTCTGTTTCCACCCCCCGCACCACAGTTACAGTATTAGAACAGAAGTTGAAGGTTTGGTACACAAATGCAGATGGATTAACGAATAAACATGAGGAATGGCAAGAAAGAATCAATGAGAAGTCCCCAGACATCATAGCAGTTACAGAAACAAAACTCATGGAGACAATAACAGATGCAATCTTCCCACAAGGATACCAGATCATGAGGAAAGATAGAAGGGGTAGGGGGGGAGGTGGGGTTGCTCTGCTCGTAAAAAACAGATGGAAATTCGAGAAAATGGAAGGAATAGATGAGACAGGAGAAAGAGACTACATAGCAGGTACACTTCAGTCTGGGGAACACAAAGTGGTCATTGCAGTGATGTATAATCCACCACAGAACTGCAGGAGGCCAAGAGAGGAATATGAAGAGAGCAACAGAGCAATGGTGGACACACTTGCTGAGGTGGCAAGAAGAGCTCACTCCAGCAGAGCAAAGTTGCTGGTTATGGGGGATTTCAACCACAGGGAGATTGACTGGGAAAACCTGGAGCCACATGGGGGTCCCGAAACATGGAGAGCCAGGATGTTGGACGTGGTGCTGGAAAACCTCATGCACCAACATGTTAAGGACACTACCAGAGTGAGAGGGGAGGATGAACCAGCAAGATTGGACCTTGTGTTCACCCTGGGCAGCTCAGACATTGAGGATATCAAGTATGAGAGTCCCCTAGGAGCTAGCGACCACGTGGTTCTGTGCTTTGAATACATAGTAGAGCTGCAAGTGGAGAGAATAACAGGAGTAGAATGGGAAAAGCCTGACTATAAAAGAGGGGACTACATAGGGTTGAAGAACTTCATGCGGGAGGTCCAGTGGGACAGAGAACTGGCAGGAAAGCCAGTAAATGAAATGATGGAATATGTAGCAACAAAATGCAAGGAGGCAGTGGAAAGGTTCATTCCCAAGGGCAACAGTAACAACGGGAAGACCAGAACAAGCCCCTGGTTTACCCGACGGTGTAAGGAGGCAAAAACAAAGTGCAATAGAGAATGGAAAAAGTACAGAAGGCAGAGAACACACGAAAATAGGGAGATCAGTCGCAGAGCCAGGAATGAGTACGCACAGGTAAGGAGGGAGGCCCAGCGACAGTATGAAAATGACATAGCATCGAGAATCAAGACTGACCCGAAACTGTTGTATAGCCACATCAGGAGGAAGACAACAGTCAAAGACCAGGTGATCAGATTAAGGACAGAAGGTGGAGAACTCACAAGAAATGATCAGGAGGTATGTGAGGAGCTGAACAGGAGATTTAAGGAAGTTTTTACAGTAGAGACAGGAAGGGCTGTGGGAAGACAGCACAGAAGGGAACATCAAGAGGGAATATACCAACAAGTGTTGGATGACATACGAACAACTGAGGAGGAGGTGAAGAAGCTCTTAAGTGACCTTGACACCTCAAAGGCGATGGGACCGGACAACATCTCCCCATGGGTCCTTAGAGAAGGAGCAGAGATGCTGTGTGTGCCTCTAACCACAATCTTCAACACATCCCTTGAAACTGGGCAACTACCTGAGAAATGGAAGACAGCTAATGTAGTCCCCATATTTAAGAAAGGAAACAGAAACGAGGCACTAAACTACAGACCTGTGTCTCTGACATGTATTGTGTGCAAAGTCATGGAGAAGATTATCAGGAGGAGAGTGGTCGAACACCTGGAAAGGAACAAGATTATAAATGAAAACCAGCATGGGTTCATGGAAGGCAAATCTTGTATCACAAACCTCCTGGAGTTTTATGACAAGGTAACAGAAGTAAGACACGAGAGAGAGGGTTGGGTAGATTGCGTTTTCCTAGACTGCAGGAAGGCCTTTGACACAGTTCCCCACAAGAGATTAGTGCAGAAGCTGGAGGATCAGGCACACATAAAAGGAAGGGCACTGCAATGGATAAGGGAATACCTGACAGGGAGGCAGCAACGAGTCATGGTACGTGAAGAGGTATCACAGTGGGCGCCTGTTACGAGCGGGGTCCCACAGGGGTCAGTTCTAGGACCAGTGCTATTTTTGATATATGTGAACGACATGATGGAAGGAATAGACTCTGAAGTGTCCCTGTTCGCAGATGACGTGAAGTTGATGAGAAGAATTAAATCGGACGAGGATGAGGCAGGACTGCAAAGAGACCTGGAGAGGCTGGACATGTGGTCCAGTAACTGGCTCCTCGAATTCAATCCAGCCAAATGCAAAGTCATGAAGATTGGGGAGGGGCAAAGAAGACCGCAGACAGAATATAGGCTAGGTGGACAAAGACTACAGACCTCACTCAGGGAGAAAGACCTTGGGGTGACCATAACACCGAGTACATCACCGGAGGCACACATCAACCAAATAACCGCTGCAGCATACGGGCGCCTGGCAAACCTGAGAATAGCGTTCCGATACCTCAATAAGGAATCGTTCAAGACACTGTACACTGTGTATGTTAGGCCCATACTGGAGTATGCAGCACCAGTCTGGAACCCACACCTGGTCAAGCACGTCAAGAAGTTAGAGAAAGTACAAAGGTTTGCAACAAGGCTAGTCCCAGAGCTCAAGGGAATGTCGTACGAGGAAAGGTTAAGGGAAATCGGACTGACGACACTGGAGGACAGAAGGGTCAGGGGAGACATGATAACGACATACAAGATACTGCGGGGAATAGACAAGGTGGACAGAGATAGGATGTTCCAGAGAGGGGACACAGGGACAAGGGGTCACAACTGGAAGCTGAAGACTCAGACGAGTCACAGGGACGTTAGGAAGTATTTCTTCAGTCATAGAGTTGTCAGCAAGTGGAATAGCCTAGCAAGTGAAGTAGTGGAGGCAGGAACCATACATAGTTTTAAGAAGAGGTATGACAAAGCTCAGGAAGCAGAGAGAGAGAGGATCCAGTAGCGATCAGTGAAGAGGCGGGGCCAGGAGCTGAGTCTCGACCCCTGCAACCACAATTAGGTGAGTACAATTAGGTGAGTACACACACACACACACACACACACACACACACACACACACACACACACACACACACACACACACACACACACACACACACACACACACACACACACACACACACACACACACACACACACACACACACACACACACACACACACACACACACACACACACACACACACACACACACACACACACACACACACACACACACACACACACACACACACACACACACACACACACACACACACACACACACACACACACACACACACACACACACACACACACACACACACACACACACACACACACACACACACACACACACACACACACACACACACACACACACACACACACACACACACACACACACACACACACACACACACACACACACACACACACACACACACACACACACACACACACACACACACACACACACACACACACACACACACACACACACACACACACACACACACACACACACACACACACACACACACACACACACACACACACACACACACACACACACACACACACACACACACACACACACACACACACACACACACACACACACACACACACACACACACACACACACACACACACACACACACACACACACACACACACACACACACACACACACACACACCCACACACACACACACACACCACACACCTACACACACACACCAAAGCAACACAGTATCTAAGTATATCTCATCGTGCAAAAACCCAGCACGTAACATAAATACAAACTAAAACACACTTCCTGTCGCAAAGAACTTATTACTCAAGAATCGTGTCATACAAGACTGATACACATCAAAATTATACATAAAAAACCTACTATATTATATCTACCTTCTGAAAAGTGTTATATCTAACATAACGAGACCTTGAGCTCTACATCCACACTTGGATGCCATAAAGTCTCAATGAAAACCAGAAACCCACATTCACAACACTCTCACGACCCCCCCCCCAAGGGAGGCGAGCCCGTTGTGACCCCCTGACTCCCTCCAACCTATGAAAACCCCTTCACTCACTCATTATCAATCACAGATTTACGAGAATCCCTAACGTTAGCATTCTATACCCCTCTGAGAAAGCCTGATCCCACCTCCTCCCATACAAATCTCTGTTACGACACATCGTACGATAGAACGTTACCGCAAGAACTTTCCTTCTCTCCTCACTATCCCCTCTCCCCCTCATCACCCACGACGTATATATATATATAATCTACCATGATATAATCTAAAGCTCTTATGACACCCTCGTCTAACCCACCCATATCTAGATGGAAGACAGGAATAAATAAAGGGGATGTAAATAGTGTGCTGAAAATATCTAGCCAAGACAGGACTCGCAGCAATGGTTTTAAGTTGGAAAAATTCAGATTCAGGAAGGATATAGGAAAGTACTGGTTTGGTAGTAGAGTTGTGGATGAGTGGAACAAACTCCCGAGTACAGTTATAGAGGCCAGAACGTTGTGTAGCTTTAAAAATAGGTTGGATAAATACGTGAGTAGATGTGGGTGGGTGTGAGTTAGACCTGATAGCTTGTGCTATCAGGTCGGTTGCCGTGTTCCTCCCTTAAGTCAATGTGACCTGACCTGACTAGGTTGGGTGCATTGGCTTAAGCCGGTAGGAGACTTGGACCTGCCTCGCATGGGCCAGTAGGCTTTCTGCAGTGTTCCTTCGTTCTTATGTTCTTATGTTCTAAAGCACGCAGAGCCGACACCCCACGGCCCCCCACCCTCTGTACCAACCTACTTAACCAGCACCTAACCTCCTCTAGCCCTTCACAAAAGTAAACTACATGGAACGCTGTCTCATCCCCTCCACAGATACCACACACCCCACCCTCTACAACCTGTCTGTTTCGTAATATCTCACCAGACGGAAGGATCCCATGCAGGAAACGAAGCATCACCTCACGCGCCCGAGGGTTTAACTTCATTTTACTAAATCTAAACCAAATACTCTTCCACGCATACATGGGGAACAAACCCTCAACTGGGACAACGCACCTACCTACAAGTAACCTACACAAAACCCTTATACGAACCTTTCTCAGTTCCCTAACCAACATCACAGCCCTCAAAACGATTTCGCATTCCCTCAACTCCATTCCTCGATACCACACACCCAGCCTGTCGTGTATCCTTCCCAACTGTCCAGCGTTCACACCCTCACGCAACACTTCCCATTTAATAAACACACATTTAGCCCTCCGTCTCAAATCCATCAACCCCAACCCACCCTGACTTACAGGTAACACTACAACTTCCCTCCGTAACCAATCACAACGTGAACCCCACAAAAATTTGTGCACCCGTCTTAGAATTCCCGCAATCGCTGTCCCTGTAATTGGGAACACAGCTGCAACATGCCAAATCTTACTATACAATAAAATGTTTACGACTATCACTCGCTGTATAAGAGTTAGGTGCTGGCGTCTCAGAACACCTAGACGCCCCACGATCCTTTCCAATAACCTATCCGAGTTTTCCTCCCGCGCCGCAACCATGTCATCCTTATAAATAATACCACAAATCTTTAAAGACACCGCCCATTCTTTAACAACATTACATCTCCCCCCCCACACACCCCCCACCCAAGAACCCAACCCCATGCACCTTGACTTCGCACTATTTACCTGCATACCCGTGGCACTTCCAAATAATTGCACAACCTCGTCCAACACTCCCATTGACATCCCTTCACGAATGAGAACAGTGGTGTCGTCAACATATCCAGTAAACCCAGCCAGGCCCTCCCACCCCCCACACTTCCCTCACATGGCGTACATAAGCTGCGGTCAACCATTCTATAAAAGGGGTCCTGGAAACATGCAAACAATATTTGTGACATGGGGCATCCCTGTCTACGGCCTCTACCCATTGCAATATCCCTCCCCATACACCCATTAATCTGTATCCTCATTTTCGCCCCCTTGTATAACGTATTTACCCACTCGACTATTTCCTCCCCAAAACCCTGTCTCCTAAGTATAACCTGCAAAGCTCCCCTTTCCACTCTATCATATGCTCCCTGCCAATCTAGAGCCAACAAAGCCGCCCCTTCACCCCCACCCTTAGCTTCCACAAAACTTCTCAGTATGCCATGTCCTTCAGTCATCGACCTTCCCGGCAACCCAAACTGAGATTTTGACATGACCCTTCCCACAACACCTTTGAACCTATTACCTAAAATTTTTGCGAACACCTTACAGTCTGCACACATCAGTGATGGAAATATAAACACATATGCAGTATAATGTGATCCTTTATTGACTACGTTTCGCTCACACAGTGGGCTTTTTCAAGTCACAAACAGAACTACCTGGGGTGGAAGGAATGCGAGTATTTATAGTCAGGTTCAGAATGCTGAGGTCAGGTGGAGAATGCTGCATCTGATGATGTGCCGAGTGGGGTTATAGAGTCTAAAATCTTGGGTAGCTTGGAAAGGAGATTGGATAAGTTTGTGAACAGACCTTCTACAGTGTTCTTATGTGGGATAGCGATGAAGAAGTTTCTTGGCAAGTGGTTCAGCTATGTTATAGAAGCCACTATTCTGGTTGAAGTTGTCGGATATAGAAATAAGTGATGATTCCAAGATTCTTCGGTATTGAGTGTTGTCTTCTGTGGCGATAAGTCTTGAGTTTCTGTAGTTTATCAAGTGGTTGTGTGAATTGCGGTGTTGTACGCAGGCATTCCTTGTGTCGTCAGACCTGCTTGCGTACTGGTGTTCTGAAATACGTGTTTGGAGGTCCCTTGATGTTTTGCCCACGTATAACTTGTTGCAGTCATTACAAGGGATTATGTATACCCCTGCAGAGGGTGGAAGCTTGTCCTGTCTATCACTGGTAATGTCCTTGATGGTCGTGGTTGTGGAGGTAGATACTTGAAATGAGGTATTGGAAAAGATGTTGGAAACGTGTTTGGCAATGGAGTTGGTGGGGAGGACTATGTATCTCTTCTCGGCAGTGTCTTCTCTGGGTGTGTTGAAGATGTTTAATGCCCGTCATCTGCAGTCTCTGATGAAGTGACGAGGATAGTGGAGTTTAGAAAATACTTGTTCAATCATCGTGCATTCTTCTTCAAGAAACTCATTGCTGCAGATTCTGAGTGCACGCAGGAAGAAGCCTATAATTACACCACGTTTGGTTTTGGTGTCGTGGTGAGAGTAAAAGTGGAGAAGATCGTTTTGGTTGGTGGGTTTTCGATAGACTTTAAAACGAAGTTCGTGGTCAGCTTTGCAAAGCAGAACATCAAGGAAAGGAAGAGTGTTGTCGACATTGTTGTCCATTGTGTCGGTATTTTATACCATTTATTTCCACACATCAGTGATATGGCTCAGTACTCCCGAAGGGTGGGCTTCCCCTTGACCTTCGGGACCAACACTACAACTGCTGTTACCTGCTTCTCCCCCAACTTACCCTTCTCCTTCATACAATTAAATAACCTAACTATAAATCCCCTTATTAACGTCCAATGTTGTAAATAAAATTCTACTGGGAGACCGTCAATACCCGGCGCTTTCCCCTTCCTCATCCCCCTTAACGCATTCTCTATTTCCTCTGCCGTAATAGTCCCACCTAAAGCCTTTCTATCACTATTTCCTAAATTACACGTCACATACGTACACACCTTGTCCAACGCCATGTCACCCACCCCCCCACTGTTCCAGTACTTCTCGTACCAAGCCTCCGCATATGCACACGTCCCCTTCGTGGTTCGTATCTCCTGCCCTGCTCTATAATTCCCAACCATCTCCGTTACCTCTAAACATTGAATAGCTGTCACCGCCTGCCTTTGCTTTTGATGCCGCAAAACACAAGCTGACGGCTTGTCGCCCCAAAGCACTTCTTCCACCCCTGCCTGCACCCTTACAGCTTGAAACCTTTCATTTTGCAACACCCTCAACCTCCCCTTTATTTCAGCTATTTCATCCATAGGAAAATTATTCCCCCCCACCCCCCGCCCATAGCAACCTCTTAACCTATCCTCTAAATATTTAGCCAGTCCATATTTTAAATTATTAATACGTTTTCTTTCTCTCACATAAAACTTTCTAATCCTTTCTTTTGCAACACAATCCCACCATGTCACAATGTCATCCACTCCCTGTTCTTCCACACTAAGCTCCCTCCATAGGACTGAAAACCCCTCCAACCCCTCCTCATCACCTAACACACTTATATTTAATTTCCAATAACTTCTATATATGTCCGCGAGCATCCCCCACCCAACCTCCACCACCACTGCCCTATGATCTGACATTGTAGCCTCAACAGTACTGAAAGATTTCACATCCACTCCCTGAGAAAGGTACACTATCTAGTCTCGCAGCATATCCACTCCTAACAAACGTATATTCAGTCTCCCACACCGCCCCCCCGAAGGCATCACGTAACCTAACATCCCTTAATAAATCCCTAAGAGCCACAGACATATATCCAGCCCCTCTTGGGTCCACATCAGCCACCCTGATTACACTATTCCAGTCCCCACCAACTATCGCCACCTCTGGCAGTGCACTTAAGAAAAACACAAGATCCTCACACACAAAATCATTCTTTACCTTTATGTTATTTTCTGCCGGCGCATACACACTCACAAAAGACACACGCTTACCCATCCACCACCCATCCACACGCAACACCCTCCCTCCCCCTCCTCCCTCGCTTCTCTGCAAAACAAACGGGCTCGTCTCCCTTATTAAAATTCCCACACCACCTTTTAGACGGTGAGATGGCAGGGTAACTACTCGAAATCCTGCCACCTCCAACATCCTACCCTCTTTAAAATTGTGCTCCTGCAGGAACACAACATCCACTCTAGATTTATTCAGGAAATTAAGAAACCATTTTCTCTTCATACCGCTACATAACCCATTAACATTTACAGACATACACCTAAGGCCTATTAAAGTTTCCACCCCTGCTTCCTCTCATCACTCTTTACAACTCCAGAGCTTGAATTTAAGTTTGACACCTTCAGAGTGCTCTCTTTCCCTCCCCCCTTCTTCCGGTGCCTCCTATCATGGCTACCACCACCTACACCACTACCTTCACACTTCACCTCAGTCTGTTTCCCAGGCCGTTGTGCAGGCATAAGGACGTCATCAGAATCTGCTGTAGCCGCCCTCTTTCTCGTGACCGTCATGTTACACATTTCTTGGTTAAATGTTGCCTCTCGATGAACCTCCACCTCTACCTGAGAATGGTTTAATGATTCAACGGACGACTCCAAACCACCATCACGTCCCAAACTATCATGTCTCCGACTTTCTGGAAGCAACGACTCTCCGATGACACCACGCTCAGATGTAACGTCCCTCTCTGGCGGTGACAAAGTCTTCAACACCTCCACCAATTCCTCCTCAATCTCAAGAATCTTCTCCTGTAATTGCTGCTCCTCCTTATCCACAGGAGACGATACCTGATCAGGCAGCTGGGGGAGGGACTCCAACTCACCGCCAGTCCTGTGTGCCCGATCCACTATCTCGCTCCACAAAACACCGCGCCCTCCATCCGATGTTTGTTTCTCACCTGCCACCTTTGAAGCAGGGGCTGCGACGTCCACCACAGGTCCAGGCACACGTCTTCGCTTGTCACAGGTTGCCGCTATGTGATCATACTCACCACATAGGCGGCATGTACGTCGTTGTCCTGAGTACATTACCATGACCTGCGTCCTGAAATCTTGGAGATACACGTAGGACGGTATTGGGTGCCTCAAAGTCATTTTGAGGTTGAAAAAGCCCTCTGGAAAACCAGCATAGGCACCTGCCGCCCACATATCATGTTGAGCATAATGCACCGTCCCATACGTCTCAAAAACTTTCCTTATATCCTCCTCGTCCGCTTCAAAGGGAACGTTGCGTAACTTGATCCACGTATAATGCCGTGAAACATCTACCATTCTTACACTGACAGCTGGTGTGATGCTAAGACTTACGTCCTGAAACCTGGTGACTAACGATTCATAAACCATAGCTGATAGCAGTTTGACGAAAATTCTTTGGCCTCCGTTTAATGCTACACCATACAAGTCACTATCTTGTATGCCATATGTCTCCCGGATGATCTTTGGCAATAAGACTTGCGCAGAACTAGGCGTTATCGTTCCTTTAAGTAGCTCAATGCCTACAGTATTTATCCGGCATCTCAGACTAACCGCCATCTTGACAATCACAGTGCACCTATGTTGTTAACAGAGGCGTGACAGCACCACTTCACACCACTGCAGCCAGGTAACTGACAAGGGAGCTCGCCTACAAACAGCAGAGGGGTGCAGAGCACAACCGCACTCTACCGTGGTCAGGCAGCGAATCGTCACTCAACTAATTAACACACCAACCCGGATCACACAGTTTTGAGCCACCCTAATTGACCACATACTTTGTAACCGCGCTGAGAACATTAGTCAGTCAGGCGTCATTACCACAGGTCTTAGTGATCATTTCATCATTTACTGCACCAGGAAAATCACTAGGGATAGGATAGGCGTACACGGGACAATAAAAATGAGGTCAACTAGAAACTACAGTAAAGAAACACTGGTAAATAGGCTACATAATTGTGACTGGACAGAGATAACAAGTTGCACGGACGTAAACGATGTCTGGGAAAAATTCAAAACAATGTTCACTACCATCCTTGATAATATTGCACCAGTTAAAGAGGTTAGGATTAAACGAAGAACTGAACCCTGGATGAATACTGAGATATTAGATAATATGAAATTCAGAGACCAGCTGCTAAAAAGATTTAAAGCAAACAGACAGGATATTGCAGCACTAAATGAATTCCAAAGGGTGAGGAACAGAGTACAGAGACTTATAAAAGGAGCAAAGGCAAAGCACTACTGCTCAAAAATTGAAGAGTATAAGCATAACCACAGAAAGCTCTGGCAACAACTAAAACAGTTGGGGTATAGCCATAAGCCAGTAGATAGGTCTAACATAATACTCACTATCGATAATGAGGTATGCCACGAAACATCTAATGTGGCAAATTGCTTTAATTCCTGCTACACATCTGTTGCATCAACACTAGTAAGTAAACTACCAGCTGCATCAAATACCTTTAACACAGACTCTGATAAGTTTCAAACATACTATACCAATAAAGGGGTAACCCCAAACAGTTGTCAACTAGTAAGTGTATCTCATGACTTTATTCAAAAAGATCTAAGCAGGTTAAACCCAACTAAGAGCACAGGCCCTGATAACATCCCGTCTAAGTTCCTAAAAGATGGTGCTTCTGAATTGTCAATCCCTATTGCTCACATAATAAATCTGTCAATCACCACTAATACCGTACCTGAGGGGTTCAAGGAGGCCAGAGTTACTCCTATCTTCAAGAAAAATAGTAAGTCTGATGTCAAGAACTATAGGCCTGTTAGTATACTCAGTATAATATCCAAAATTCTAGAGAGGGCGGTGTACTGTCAATTAAAGTACCTTAATGACAACAACATTCTCCATAGTTACCAATCGGGCTTTAGAAGATCTTACACCTCCCTAATTAATCTGATGGATTACCTGAGAACTGAAATGTCAATGGGGAACCTCATAGGTATGGTAACCTTAGACCTGCAAAAGACCTTCGATACTGTCAACCACAATATATTATGTAAGAAACTTCAAGCTATCGTTATAGGTTCTGTAGACTTGTTTTAAGTCCTACCTTAGCAACAGGAGAAAAATTTTCAAAATCAACAAAACGGAATCAGAACCCTTGCCGATAGCATGTGGAGTTCCCCAAGGTAGTATTCTAGGTCCCTTATTATTCTTACGTTATGTCAATGACATGCCTATCAGTGTCAAATGCAAACTCCTACTGTATACAGATGACAGTGCTTTATTAGTGTCAGGTAAAGACCCACAAGATATAGCTAATGGAACTGGAGTTCTGCAGCAAATGGTTAGTAGACAACAAACTATCATTACACCTAGAGAAAACTGAAGCCATTCTCTTTGGCACGAAACATAAACTGAGAAGGGTAAATAATTTTAATGTCCAGTGTAATGGGGAGCCCATCACTTTGGTTTCATCAGTAAAATATCTGGGAATCCCCTTTGACCCATGCATGTCAGGAGAATTGATAGGGAACAGTGTAGTAAAGAAAGCGAATGCCAGACTGAAGTTCCTGTATAGACAAGCACAGTGTCTACCTACTGAGGCTCGCAGGACCCTATGTCTAGCCCTTATACAATGCCATATGGATTACGCTTGCTCTTCTTGGTACTCTGCCTTGACAAAAAAACTGAAAGATAGACTGAAAATCACCCAGAACAAAATTGTAAGATTCATCCTGGGGCTGGGACCAAGAGAGCTTGTAGGCCAGAATGAATTACAGCAGTTGGATATGCTGAATGTTGAAGACAGAGTAAACAACTGAAGCTAAATCATGTTTATAAAATTGCTCACAGACAGTATCCAGAATATCTTGCTGTCAATTTTGTCAAGGTTGGGAACCAAAGCAATCATCGTACTAGGGGGAGAGAACACAACTTTGTAGTACCCACAGTCATTGGCCAGGCTTCAAACACCTTTTATTGTACAGCAATAAAGGAATGGAACAGACTGCCTGCACATGTCAAAGCCAGTCATAGCATGAACCAGTTCAAGAAGAGTGCCAAAAGATGTCTGATGAATGTAGCTACAGAAAGGGAGGGGAATGATTTTCTATTTTTTAGCTAACATACGTGTAAATTTTACCTTATTCCTAGTAATGACCCTCGTATTGTAGATAGTCTTAATGACCCTCGTGTAGTAGATAGTCTTTTTAGTATGATAATAAGATGTTATCTTCATTGTAGAATAATAAGAAAATATTATAACCTTTATATTATAATAATAAGGTAAAAGGACCTCAATGGAAATAAGTCACTCTGTCTGACTTTTTTGGGTTATCCTAGGTTCTCTACACATATGCTGCTATGTATGATAATTCTATGTAACTGTATTTGTGTATACCTGCATAAACTTACTTACTTACTAATCAGGAAACAAGACAAGTGTTTTCTGACGCTGGTCTTAGTCATATAAAGACCCAAAGCTGGAGCTTTTGGTAATCTGACTGAGACCTTCCACTGGCTTACCCCTTCACCTCTTTAAAAAGTATAGTTATAATTACAACTATTAGATTATAAGATTATTTCTTGACCTTAACACTTCCACTGTGACATTTTCTTTTCTTTAAATTCGCCGGTACTCTCCCGGTCCGGGTTTTTTTCAGACGGTGACCCGGTATTGGCTCCCTGTCTTGGCTCCCTGTCTTGGCTCCCTGTCTTGGCTCCCTGTCTTGGCTCCCTGTCTTGGGAGTGTCTTGAGACCTATGTCTGCCATGGGAAGAAGTACAAGTTCCTCCACATCTTCTGGAACCAACTGTCCCCAGGCCTAGCTCCATTCCCGCCCTCACGGGGCTCGTAAGAAGAAGCTAGGCCTCTGGTCTGCCATCTTCCCCGCCCAAGGAATGGGGTGGGGGGGTGGGAGTGGTATCAGTGGGTTGATAATTCGGTATATATGCCAAATGGAAACGATGTAAATTCTCCATATGTGTGAAACTAGGCAGATTGAACATTAAAATGGTATAAAATACCGACAGGTTGTTAGGTAAGACACATATGCAACAGTTAGGTATCTTTATTATGAAACGTTTCGCCTACACAGTAGGCTTCATCAGTCGAGTACAGAAAAGTTGATAGAAGCAGAAGATACTTGAAGACGATGTAATCAGTCCATCACCCTTAAAGTTTTGAGGTGGTCAGTCCCTCAGTCTGGAGAAGAGCATTGTTCCATAGTCTGAAACAATATGGAGATGAAGTGACAGGATGGAGCTTATATAGCGCCAAGAGGTGAGACGTAGGCCACTAGGAGATTACATCGTCTTCAAGTATCTTCTGCTTCTATCAACTTTTCTGTACTCGACTGATGAAGCCTACTGTGTAGGCGAAACGTTTCATAATAAAGATACCTAACTGTTGCATATGTGTCTTACCTGTGAAACTAGGCAATGATTATTCAAATTAAATAGAAAAATCAATCGTTTAATAACAATTTCTTGTACAGCAGTTTTAACTTGATAGCCTAATTATTATCAATTTGTAATCGGTATTCCCTTAAAGGAATCAAAATCGTATATTTGAATACTGTGTGTTGAATCTACGTATTTTGAAGCTGGTGAGGGACCCCTCTGGGTAGACCAGTGGATACTGAACTGGCAATATTGTCTTATTTCCTGACGAATAAAACACCACTATCATGTCTTCCACACACACTATGCTGATGTAGCTAAGTTTGCCCAAATAATAGTAAGATCAGAAAAATGTTCAAATTCGTGGATTCCAAATCATATAAATTAAAATTAATAATATAGTGACTGTTGTTATAACCTTGGTATTCCGTGAGTCAGGACAGGTCAGCTAGGGTCACCAAGGGTCACCTGACCTTTACTGATATCCCACATTGGTGAAAGTTCCTCTTTTATGCAGGTCAACACCCAGACACACACAACTCACACTAACTTTAGTTAGTTAATTTGTTAAGTTTCAAGTCTATTACAGTAGGATCATTAATGTCACATCTGTGCACCACCTGACAAAAATATATTAATAACTAAAACTGGGAATAAATTAAACTTTCAATGCATATACAGAGATATACGTAAACCTCAGTGTATGTGCAGATATATGAACATCTCACTGAATACACAGTTCATTGAGATACACATATACAGAAGTACAATACCAACTTGTTTGTACACTAAGGAATGCTAGGTTAGGTTAGGTAAGGTTTGTCAGGAAACAGGACAAGTGTTTCCTGACGCTGGTCTTAGTTGTATAACGACCCACAGCTGGAGCTTTTAATCAATACATATATATGGGAATATTTTATTACATAATATGGTACAGAAGATTTAAGAGATACGTTGTTGATATAAAGGTGGCATATACGGTACATGTTGTTACGTGTGTGTCACCGATTATAATCAGAAAATCTCATCCAGCTCCTCAGAGCTGGGGCGTGTGCCCAAAATACAGCAGTCATTACCCCTTTGAGTAGTCGCACTGAGCCGCTGGAACAGAAAACCAGCTGCCCTGGGATCCCTAGTTACCCTGATGAGTCTCTTTCCCAGCTCCTTAAGGAACTTAGATGCATTCTTTCCCCATGAGCCAAGGGTCTCTGAGCCCATGGGAACAAAAATATAATGATGGGCAAGTTCTCCATATTTTCTAGAATTTTGGGACTCCCTGAAGCTGGCAGCTGCCCCTCCTTCCTCCTTGGTGTATTGGAGATAGGTATCAGCCAAGGTAGATGCACATATGTAGTCCTACACCACCTGCTTCCCATCTGTCCAGGCTTGAAGGGTGATACCATCTGGACGCTTCTGGCTGCCATCAGATCTGCATAGTTGGGGTGGCTCCCTTACTGGTGGGCATCCAGCTGTTGCGAGGCTCCTCTTGATAATGTTATTAACCTCCTCATGTCTTGCAATCTTTCCCTCGGATTTTCGGCACACAAGACCATGGTACCCGAATCGGTCTTCTGCTTCACTGCCACAAATACACCTGTGTTCGGCTAGATTAGGGGAGGCAAGTCGAAGGGCAACACCGATGCAGATGGCCTGTGGGTCGAGGCGTGTGCCAAGGCTGGAGTTGGGAACAGCTAACAGAAAGTCCCCAGCATGAGGAGCTCTCACTGCCAGGAGGCGGACTCTATCCTTCCCTGACACACTCTGAAGCATTGTTGAGGCTATATTTTCCACTATTGGACCATCCCAGTGCGATTGTTTGTAGTTGTTGGGGGGAACAGGTCTGGTTTCAGCGCCCGTTAGATTATCCCAGATCATGGCTCCGTCAATGAACTTTTGGTCCTGGACTCCAATCTTGTCCCTAAGATGTTCAGGGAGAATCGCTGCTACAAGCCCTCTGGATGCAATACATGAGGACAGAAAAGCAGGTAGCGCAATCTGTGATAACTTGCGGACACCAATGCCTCCTAGTCTGACTGGAAGTGTAGCTTGGTTCCACTGCCCGTTTTCTAGAGTAAGGTTAAGTACTTTCGTAAAAATCTGCCTCAGGATACTGTCATATTCGTGCAGTATAGGGTTATCATATGAAGGTGCACATCTTAGGAAATATGTCAACCTGAGCAGACTCAAGCACTTTGTGAGAAGGTACAAGGCATCGTGGGTGTCCAGATTGCCTATTCGTTGTTCCATTCTCCTTAACTCTTCCAATTTCTTCCTGTGAATTGTGTCAATGGCATTGCTTCCCAGAGGTGCTCCTAGCAAGACACTATTTGTGGGGGCAATGACTGCTACTCCTGGTAGTTTTGATCTCACTGCATTTATCATTTATTGACTGAGATGATTTCACATTTGGATGGATTCAGGATGAGACCCATTTCCTGTTCCCGTGTCATTACCTGTGTAAGATCATGTAGGAGGGACTCCTTTGTACCTGCTAGTGTACGATCATCTAGGAACCAGATGTTTAGCTCGCTGGTCAGTTTGACTGTGATTTCCCTAACTGCTATGCAGAAGAGAAATGGTGCAAGAGGATCTCCTTGTTGGACACCCTCCGATGATGTAATTTCATGCTCTCCAAAGAGAAGCATTGATTCCTTGCTATACCCAGCTGAAACAAAAGGGAAGAGACCAGGGAAATGTTCTTGTACTGCTGCTAATACCACGTCTCTCTTCAGGAGACTTAATACATTCTTGAAATCTAATTTTACCTCTGCATTGTCCTCGGGCAGGTTGTTGATATACGCCCTTGTTGCATGAACCGCTGCTTCACTTCCTTGAGAGACCCCAAAGTCAAGCTGGTTTGGTTGAAGCATCATGGCTGCCTCTGCATGAATACGTCAGACAGCAGCTTTGGATACGAGGTGACGTAACGTGTTGCCTATTGCAATTGGCCGAATTCCTCCATCCTTCTTTTTAAGTGCACAAAGTGTTGCACCAAAAAAGAAAGGTCTAATATCATCAGAAATCAGACCGGCCAAGGAATTGTTGACGAACCTTGTGATCTCTGAAAGCAGTGTCTCTGCAATTTCCCTAATAACTGGATTAACCATTTCCTTTAAATGTTGTGGCCTTATTCCAGTGTAACCCCCAGCAGAGCCAGATGGGAACGACATTATTGCTTTGTAAATGTCTGAGTCTTCCACAATCAATGGTTCCACAGTGGGGACAGAGGTGTTGGAACTGTTGGTGCCACTGGTTTCCCTGGCAGGGTGCTTTCCTCTAAGTGCTTCAGACGTGTCAGCATCCCTGGGAGCAACTGTATCTTCACTGGTAATAATTCTGATTGCCCCCACTGTGTTGCCCTCTTCAGTTTTCTTGCTCACCTAGACTCTGACTTTTTAACTGTCAGTGGAGTGAGTGGGGGTTCTGCCTCTCCCTTTTTTGTGTTGACGGGGAAGAAAAATGAGGTTATCAGCTCTAGGAAAATCTCTTAAGTATTTAATTATCCTTGAGGCTAGTCTCTTTCCCCTTCTTTCCAGAACAGCTAAGCAGACATTGCCAAAAAGTAGCAAGTTGTGCCGTGCCTTGATGGTTGGTGGAGCATTTAAAATAGTGGAACCATTGTTTACTTTTTTTCAGGAGGTCTGTAAGTTTCCCAGCTGCGTGTGGACGGGCTGCTTTGGGAATATGTGTGAGTGTCCTCGTACCTGTTGCTTTAATTGCTTCCAAGATATTGTCTGATGAGATGAGATCTGTTGGAGTGGGTTCAGGTGCCTGAGATGGCTCTGGATCATCACTTTCCACAGGAGGACATCCTGAACCAGGGCAACTGCCGTGTTTGCGGAGGAAACCAATAGAGTTGAGACAACGAAGCTGTAAGCATGACCGACACTTGCCTCTCCTAGTATTGCCAGCCGTGCCATTTCCCTGGCTGCTTGCTTCCTCCTGTTTGGCATCCATCACTTGGCTTCCAGAAGCGGCAACGTCTGGGTGCTGCAGAAGTTGCGTCCAGCGGCTGCGTCCTTGAGTCTTAGTACCGCCGGACGATAGGTGGATGTAGAGAGGTGTGTTGCGGAATGTGTGGTTGTGGATTCGTACTGATGATGGAGGTGGTTGTAGTAGCTGGTAGCAGATAAAATGGTGATGTATTTTATTTACACGTCAAAATTTTGTACTTAGGTCTTATGATTCTTTCCTATTTTGATGGTAGAATGTGCTTGAGAGTATCATCTATAGAGAACACCACACTCCACGCTGGCCTCCACTAGCGTCTCCAGTGGACTGAACGAATTTCTGCTGTTGATGTTACAACCTCCTAGGTGACTTGCAACGTGCCCAGATGATTCTCTCCAAACCTAGTCTGCCTCTCCCAGCATGGCGGGTTTCATATATACATATATATATATATATATATATATATATATATATATATATATATATATATATATATATATATATATATATATATATATATATATATATATATATATATATATATATATATATATATATATATATATATATATATATAAATTTTTATTTTACAGTGATATATATACACTAAGTGATGTTTCTATCTGTATATACACTAAAAGTATATTTAATCGCTTTTTTAGGCATTACAGTCTCCTTGATTGGTGGTGCACAGGTGACAAGAAGCCTCAGTTACCCTCATGTAGACAGACTTCAAATCTGAAAAACCAACCAACGATTTTCCAGCAACTATTTGGTTGGATTGTATAGTTATTTGCGACTTCAATTGTTGTGTTTTTTGATGAATTAGTATAGAAAAAAAAGGAGAAACAAATATGGTTCATGAATCCAGTTTTATTCCCACACACAAGAAATATTGGTGGATATCGTTCCACCTGAGGAATGTCTTATTTGTCTCTCACTATGCTAATCTTGGTGGATATTGTGCCACCTGAGGAATGTCTTATTTGTCTCTCACTATGATAATATTGGTGGATATCGTGCCACCTGAGGAATGTCTTATTTGTCTCTCACTATGATAATATTGGTGGATATCGTGCCACCTGAGGAATGTCTTATTTGTCTCTCACTATGATAATATTGGTGGATATCGTGCCACCTGAGGAATGTCTTATTTGTCTCTCACTGGAGTTTACCTGGAGAGAGTTCTGGGGGTCAATGCCCCTGCTAATCTTTGGTACATATGATGAGATTCTTGACTGATTACCAACAACAAACTAAACAAATATTTTAACCTGCCTCAAATTTCATGGGTTACCAAATCTCTTACTTACGAAGCAAGTTAAAAAATTGGGAAGATTTTACACAAGTTAGTCCTTAACATTAGTTAGTCCTGTCGCAGACCTGTCTAAGACCATCTTAGGATACAAATGTCTCACAAACTTCGTACAAGTTCGTCTAGAGACATATAAGGTATTAAGTGGACTTCCTTCCTTCTTGATTCGCCGGGACTTTTTTTTTTATTCCCCGGGACTTCAAAACTAGAGAAGAATCATTGTGTATTACTGAACACCTCCAGTGAGACTCCTCAACTCGCGTCTATAGCTATAATCTTTTCTTCAGTAATATTATAACTAGAAATTATAGTGATTGAGACACTCACAATGACTGTTGCTCAAATGAGCGAATAATAATGATATACCTGAAGGTAGTCATATATATCAATATATAAATATTTATCTGTATATACGAGTCCATCAATAACGGAACGACAACAGCTGCCATTGACTAGGAAGAGGGTAGGACACACTGTCAACTGATAGTGACTTCTCAGGTGATGGTGACTCCAAGTCCATGTGATAGTAGCTCCGGGTGGGTGGTTTCCTTCGATAATTATTCTGTGGTAATTCAAGCAGTTTATTGAACTATTGCTCTCCAGGCCCACTAGGGAGAAGCACTAGCGCTCCGACTGTTCCTCTGGTAATTCTGGAGGATGTGCATATATGGTATTCAACACAATTTGAAGAATTCGACGCATGTGTAACATCTAATGCTGTACATGTGTCTAATTCTTCAATTCAGGAGGAACATTTAGGAGTTCCTGGACGTTTATAGGTTCCGAGATTGTGTCTCAGCCCTCACTGGCTTCCCTACACTTGTGATACCGTCTTTAAATTGCAGTATCAACAAAATAACGCACTAGCATGTTTCCTGACGGCTTCAACTTGCCCAGGGTGTCCGGAAATTCGTTATCAAGATATTAAGAAAGTGTTCAGTCATCCAACAGCTTCCTCAAGTGGTCAAAAATGTCTTAAGTTCACAGTCACACAGACTCGGTCAGATCAACAGTTGATTATTATCATGGGGGAGTTTGGTAGCTGTGGCGGGCGAGGTGTACCAGATGGTGGTGTTAGTAGTATTTGTGGCAGGAAGTGGCTTGTGTTGTGGAGGAGATGGTAAGATGAGGCATGGGTAGTTATGGTAGACACATCGACTTATTTGCCGACAGTTTGGACGCCGGAGATGTACTCGTCGACAACGTCTACAAGGAGCAGGTCATCCAGACATTGACGGAACACCATGTTACTGTAGCAGTTTCCCCTGTGGAAGATGATTATTAATTAGTACATGAAGGTGAAACGCCATGGACTAAGAGCCATAGTAGTGTATTTTGGTACAGGTACACATAAATACAGTTGCACACATTATCGTACATAGTAATATATGTGTAAATTACCTAGAGTAATAAAAAAAAAAATTCAGACAGTCTTATTTCCATTGGGGTCCTTGACCATTATACACTAAGACCCTTAATGCCAAGTGAATATTAAGTGCCACTAACAGTGGCAGTAAAATACTCAAATTTTTTTATAAATAAACTAAATCTCCAAAAACAAAATAACTGGTATTAGAAAACTAAACTTAGTATGCAAATTATAATTGTGTGACTTAATTCTATAAATAATTTAGAATTGTAGTAAATAATTTAGAATTGTAGTAAATAATTTAGAATTGTAGTAAATAATTTAGAATTGTAGTAAATAATTTAGAATTGTAGTAAATAATTTAGAATTGTAGTAAATAATTGTAGTAAATAATTTAGAATTGTAGAAGAGTAGTAATATACAATTGAAAATGAATACCTTGTCAGAATTACCGACAAAATTTAAGATAAATGGACATAGATGCAACTACTGCCCATCTTTCACCTCATGTGGTACTTATATACACACCTGTGTCCTCGTAATGTTTGTAACGACAAAGCTCCTGGAGAGCGAAACGTTGCCACAATAAAGTTTACTTGCATGTGTGTCCATTTACGAGTACTACCTTGTTAGATCAATATACGAAAGATATCATACGAGTTTACCAAAATAATCCCTTTGGTTATAGTTGCGTTCCTCCAGGAGGTGTGGCACTTGTAGGATGCTCCTGAGTGCCTGCTGAAGGGCCAGGGTCTAGCCTTTGATCATGTCCCTAATGTCGATGTACATCCCCAGGTCCAGGCCCAGTTCCCTCACACACACTGGGAATGCCTTACCACTGAAGCAGTTATCCCTGTTATGTTGCCAAGAAAACGAGCGAGGGGGAGGAAGAACTTATTAAAAGTGGGAAATAAAGGAACAACTGGTGATAAATTAAAATTATTATCAAACAATTGATAATACTTATATGAAACCCAAATTTTAAGTTTAATTAAAATTAATAAATAAGAGAAATTAGTATTGAAACACAACATTTCTCCATATTAAAAAAAAAAATTAAATTATATAAAAAAATTAAAATCATTATGTAACT
Organism: Cherax quadricarinatus; assembly: GCF_038502225.1. Taxonomy (NCBI): domain Eukaryota; kingdom Metazoa; phylum Arthropoda; class Malacostraca; order Decapoda; family Parastacidae; genus Cherax; species Cherax quadricarinatus. The sequence goes on from NC_091353.1 coordinate 9,414,061, forward strand.
CAAATAATGTAACAGTAAAAATACAATAAATAATTAAATACTCTTTTACAAATTAAATTAATTTTAGGATCGACACCATGCCTAACCCTTCTAGGGTAGGGTAGGTGCCTGAGTCCGAGCCTTTAGCTCATAAGACTGTTATTCCCATTAGCCCCCTTGGGGCGGGGATGGCAGACCAGAGAGGCCTAGCTTGTGACTAGGCCTAGGGACAGTTGGTCCCAAAGATGAGGAGGTACTTGTGCCTCCTCCCATGGGAGACTTCGGTCTCAGACACTCCCTAAAGAGGGAGCCAAGGCCGGGCCACCACTTGGAAAAGGCCCGGGCCGGGAGAATACCGGCGAATCTTTAATAATAATAATAATAATTAATTTTAGGAATAAAACATAAATTAAACTAAACTAAAATATTACAAAAAACAAAAAAATTGGTTAACCAAAAAAATCGATTCTTGAAAGTGAAGGATCGAACTGTGGCAAGAGATTCAGACAGGGAAAGAGTGGATCGAACTGGGGTACCTTGGTAGAAGACTTGGTGTATGTAGAGGGGTACACAGTAAGGTGGTTGGTGGTGCACTTTGCGTGGTTCTTGTCTTGGAAGGCAGTTCCCCGACAGGGGATAGCAACGTATGGTGTGTTACAAGGAGGGATTCCTGGGGATACTAAGGAAGGGATACCTAGTCCTACATCTAGCAGAGTACTGGAAGGTGTACCTAGCGTGGTACCTGGTGTGGTAAGCAGCTATCCTGCGAGAAGCAGCAACATTGTATGGTCTGTGTTGCATGGAGGGATTATTTGGGATACTAAGGATGGGATACCTAGTTCTAGCAGAGTACCGGAAGGTGTACCTGGTGTGGTAGGCATCTCACCTTCAAGGGAAAGCAACGTATAGTTTATGGAACACTAAGGATGGGATACCTAGTACTGCATTCAGCAGAGCAGCTGAAGGTGTAGCTAGCGTAATACCTGGTGTGGTAGGCAGCTCACCTGCAGGAGGCAGCAACGTAAGGTTTACGATAGAGGTTGTAACAATCATCACAAACTCGGTCAAGCTTCTTGAAGAGTGCTCGGTCATAGACGCCTTTGCAAGCTTGGTCGAACACTTGTCTCTTGTTGAGGCTGTGATCTTGTGAGAGGAAACCCATAGGTGCTGAAGATGACCCGGCCGACAGCAGTCGTTCCAGCCTCACCGACCCTTCCACGGACCGTCCACGGACGCCAGTCGGACCCAGTGTGACCACTACGACGACCATCGCCACCACCACCAGTGACCACATCTGTTGGAGAGAGGGAGAGAATGAGGGAGACCATCCACAAACGCTATTCCAAGGTACTGCCACAACTAATACTGCTTATAATAATAATACATAATAACTATAATAATAATATTAATATTATTATTAATAAAATTGTAGTTGCTGCGTTAGTAATGAAAAAAATCACCTGACGAAATGTTAGAGGTTGGGTACATACGCAGCTTTAAGAATAGTTATGATGAGCCTCACAAGGCCAGGAGTGACCCCAGTAGCAGCCAACCAGGTGGGGCCAGGAGCTGAAAGTCCACTCCCTGGAGCCACTCATTAGGCGAGGAGAGTGTAAATTACTGAATACAAAGGTGATGGTCCTAGTGTTGATGTACCTTCAAGAAGGAAGTGGATTACAACAGTCTTGGGCTGTCATTTAGCAGTTTGTGAACAATAATACGAAAAAGAACTTCAACTGAACGTTGTTGACTTGAGACTGAGGGAGACTGACATCAGTCAGCCCACCTATCATTATTCTATCATGCAGGAGAACCCACATGTCTATGTTGCATCCATCATAATCAGCAGATTCTTGGTTGTCACTAGTTCGGTTGGTAGCGCACTCATCTCACACACTGAGATCTGTGGTTCAGTCCCCGGTACAGGTGAAAGTATTGGGCTTGTTTCCTTAAGACGCCTCCTGTCTCTGTTCATCTAGCAGTAAGCAGGTACCTGGGTGCTAGTCACCTTACACCTGCTCTGACTGTTCACCTAGCAGTAGGTAGGTACTGGGTGTTAGTGAACTGGTGTGGGTGGTATCATGGGGATAAAATTAACCCAAGTTGTTGGAAATGCTTTGCATAATAAGGGACTTTCTATGTAGTATGACAGTGATGTCAGTTGCATAATGTACTTGTAAAAATATACATTATAATTAATATATTACCTTCCGGCTCTGGTTGGATATGTATCACTGGAAGGTTGTCAGCATCACCAGCTGATGTAAGATGAGAAAGATTAGATAGTGTTCGTATTTTTAGCCCCGGAAGGTTAGCTACCCCAGGATAACGCAAGAAATTCAATGTGTCATAGTACATTTATGCCAACAACATTTGGGGTTCCCAGGGGTCACCCATCCAACTACCAACCAAACCCAGCATTGCTTATCTTAGATGATGCTGATGTAAACTCGGCCAGATGGGCTACTTTCACAGCCTGCGTCATTTTGTGCATGAAATGTGTTAAAAATTAATAAATAGATCATTCGTTCACAAATGCTTAAGAATTGTTAAAGTATTTTATCCACAGTGGTATACATGTATTTTATCCACAGTGGTATACATGTATTTTATCCACAGTGGTATACATGTATTTTATCCACAGTGGTATACATGTATTTTATCCACAGTGGTATACATGTATTTTATCCACAGTGGTATACATGTATTTTATCCACAGTGGTATACATGTATTTTGTCCACAGTGGTAGACATGTATTTTATCCACAGTGGTATACATGTATTTTATCCTCAGTGGTATACATGTATTTTATCCACAGTGGTATACCTGTATTTTATCCACAGTGGTATACATGTATTTTATCCACAGTGGTATACATGTATTTTATCCACAGTGGTATACATGTATTTTATCCTCAGTGAAATACATGTATTTTATCCACAGTGGTATACATGTATTTTATCTGCAGTGGTATACGTGTATTTTATCCTCAGTGGTATACATGTATTTTATCCACAGTGGTATACATGTATTTTATCCACAGTGGTATACATGTATTTTATCCACAGTGGTATACATGTATTTTATCCACAGTGGTATACATGTATTTTATCCTCAGTGGTATACATGTATTTTATCCACAGTGGTATACATGTATTTTATCCTCAGTGGTATACATGTATTTTATCCTCAGTGGTATACATGTATTTTATCCACAGTGGTATACATGTATTTTATCCTCAGTGGTATACATGTATTTTATCCACAGTGGTATACCTGTATTTTATCCACAGTGGTATACATGTATTTTATCCACAGTGGTATACATGTATTTTATCCACAGTGGTATACATGTATTTTATCCACAGTGGTATACATGTATTTTATCCACAGTGGTATACATGTATTTTATCCACAGTGGTATACATGTATTTTATCCACAGTGGTATACATGTATTTTATCCACAGTGGTATACATGTATTTTATCCACAGTGGTATACATGTATTTTATCCTCAGTGGTATACATGTATTTTATCCACAGTGGTATACATGTATTTTATCCACAGTGGTATACATGTATTTTATCCACAGTGGTATACATGTATTTTATCCACAGTGGTATACATGTATTTTACCCACAGTGGTATACATGTATTTTATCCACAGTGGTATACATGTATTTTATCCTCAGTGGTATACATGTATTTTATCCACAGTGGTATACATGTATTTTATCCACAGTGGTATACATGTATTTTATCCACAGTGGTATACATGTATTTCCAACCATTCTAAAAATATCTTGACTGAGCCTGTTGTCAATAATTCATAACCAGAAAAAAGGAATGGTTATAACTGACCATGATTTTTAAAGGGGTGGACCGGTAAGCCAGCAGAATGCCTTGGTCAGATGACCAAAAGCTCCAACGGCGGGTCATCATCTGACTAAGACCCGGGTCAGGAGACACTTTCTCTCTTTCCTGACGAACCTTACCTAACCTAACCTATTTACCTGGAGTTTACCTGAAGAGAGTTCCAGGACTCAACACCCCCACGGCCCGGTCTGTGACCAGGCCTCCTGGTGAATCAAAGCCTGATCAACCAGGCTGTTACTTAAACTTTTTTTTTTTAAATTCACCATATCTTACTAAAATATAAGATAATGTACATAATTCAGAAGTATATATTAGCTACACTGATATTTTTGACTGAATTCATGCTTGCATAAATGACCTATTACTACTGTAGCCAGATATACACGTGTAAATAGTTCGTTATCACGGTAACGCGCTTAGTTATCAAAAGTGTGCGACCTGGACCCATTATGTACCTCTTGTTATGTTGAGGTACAGTCCCTGGGCCCATGGTGCCTCTTGTCATCATTTGACTACCACTAATGGATGAATAATGAGAATATTAAAGGTTAGGTTAGGTAGGGTCTTATTCAGTTAGATGACCCTTGGTCATCTAACTGAGGCTTCCCGCTGGCTTACCACTCCACCACTTTAAAAATTAAGGTCAGTTATAACCATTTCTTTTAAGACATTAATTGTTGTTGTTGTTCTTGATTCGCCGGTTCTCTCCCAGTCCGGGTCTTTTCCAGATGGTGACCCGGTCTTGGTTCCCTGTCTTGGGAGCGCCTTAGACCTATGTCTCCAATGGGAGGAGGTACAAGTACCTCCTCATCTTCTGGGACCAACTGTCCTCATGCATAGCACCATTCCCCGTCCTCATGGGGCTCATAAGAAGAAGCTAGGCTTCTGGTCTTTTTTTTTTTTTATTCGCCGGTATTCTCTTGTCTTATTATTATTATTATTATTAAAGATTCGCCGGTATTCTCCCGGCCCGGGCTTTTTCCAAGTGGTGGCCCGGCCTTGACTCCCTCTTTAGGGAGTGTCTGAGACCTAAGTCTCCCATGGGAGGAGGCACAAGTACCTCCTCATCTTTGGTACTAACTGTCCCCAGGCCTAGCCACAAGCTAGGCCTCTCTGGTCTGCCATCCCCGCCCCAAGGGGGCTAATGGAAATGACAGTCTTATGAGCTAAAGGCTCGGACTCAGGCACCTACCCTACCCTAGAAGGGCTGGGCATGGTATCGATCGTCTCTGGTCTGCTGATCTATGGTGGAAGTAGGGCAGAGACTGCTGACCTATCAGCGTACGCCCAACCATGACGCTGGTTTAGCGTAGTTACTCCCTGTCTCTCATACCTACCTAAAATAAATGATTTTATTATCACTATCCACCTCACTGTCTCTCCCCCATTGTCTCACCCTCCTCCCTCCCTTCCCCTGACATCCTACTTATAACAGATTCTGAGAGAACTCACATATTAACAGACTATTTTTTTCATTCTTGCTTTGAAGACACTGATTGTAAAACAAGTCTCAATCTGTGTAGAGCTTAATCGAGTCAGGACAGGCACTAGAGTTAATAAAGCTCTACACCGAGCGTTAGGCGAATTGATAAAGGTCTACTCAACGACACATGACTTGGTAATACTCTACATAGAGCGAGAGGTGACTTGATAATGCTCTACATGGCTATACATGATAAAGCTCTATACAGAGTGAAACATGATAAAGCTTTATACAGAGTGAAACATGATTAAACTCTATACAGAGTGAAACATAATAAAGCTCTATACAGAGTGAAACATGACTTGAAAGTCACTACAGAGAGTGACTGACATGTCTGCAGCATGTCGACATGATGCAGACATCTGTCAAGAACGCTATCAGCCTATGTCATAAGTTGGTAACAGACGGCCTATTCTCTCGAATTCAGACAAATGCTGTAATAGGCTGTCAAGGATGGTATATATTGTTAAAGTCAGTATTATTAGCTAGTATCCTGTCAGGAGAGAAGCCTAGGAATTTCTTGAGAAGTCCCTTAATCACACTATGACCCACAAACCCGTGGTTTCTGCTTACCAGGCTTAGTTTCCGCTGGTTTACCAGCCCTTCCTATCAAAACAAATATAAAACACTCATCTTTATATAGGTTCAAGACAAAAAAAGAAGGTTCTGAACACGGCAGTAAGACCTTTTGGTCTGAGAAAGGTCGAGAGTTAGTGTAAATACTGTTTTTCTCTAGGATTTCGAAATGGGATGCTCCTTGGAGTGAGTCAGTGGCAACATGAGTCAGTAGTGTTACTCATGGTCAAGTGTTGGGAGGGAGGGAATTCCGGGGGCCAACGCCCCCGCGGCCTGGTCCATGACCAGGTAATTCAATTTCTTTTTTTTCTGCACAAAAAAAATTAACCCCTGCAGTGTGGGCCTACACCGTACTACGTGATGATTACATTGTGGGAACCCCTTGTAGTCTACGGCTGCCCTCTTCTGTATGATAAATCTAAGGTAATAACTCACTCCCAATACATATAAGACACTTTGGCTGACTTTTTTGCGTTATCCTGGTGATAATTTACACTCTGTATGATAACTGTACTTATGTGTACCTGTACCTAAATAAACTTGCTTATTTACATTGTGTGGTTAAACTATTCTATATGATATTGTGGGAAATACCTGCAATATGGAGCAGCACAAAACCCATAGAAATCATACGGTGTATGGGAAAGGGGGAAGAGTAATGTTTGATCCGATTCCTTCAACAACATCAATGTAATAATAATAATAATACACGTAATCTTTATTTCTACAAGTACACGATACAACTTATACAGACCATAGCTGACATCAAAGACACTATGGAAAGTTCCTGGTTATACAGAGCATTTCCCGCAACTTAGATTAATTTTGTCCCCAAGCTGCCACCCACACCAGTCGACTAACACTCAGGTACCTACTTACTGCTAGGTGAACGCGTACAGCAGGTGTAAGGTGGCTAACATCCAGGGACCTACTTATTGCTAGGTGAACATGGACAACAGATGTGAGGTGACTAACACCCAGGTACCTACCTACTTGCATGCCAACGTTTGACCAGTGCCGGGGATCGATCCCGGACCCTCAGTGAGTGAGCTGAGAACGTTATCAACCTAGCCACGAGCACCCACTTAAAGGGTAAATATTGAACACCCCATTAATAGTAAGTTCCCCATTCCCCAGCGCCTGGGGAATGGGAGGCCCTTCACTAGCATCAAAGCAACAGTTTCGCAGAGGACTTACCGTTCTGCAGGAGGTCATAATGAGAGTGCTGGTGAGACTGTGTCGAGGAACTACTGGACAGTAGATTCTGTAGAAGTCCTGGAACTCCTGCAGGAGGATGTGTATATGTGTGTGTGTGTGTGACTGGAAGAGTGCAGAGGGAGTGTGCTTCATCCCTGGCCTCTCCGCTCCTTTTATACTATCCTGGCCACCCCTCAGGACAATTACCCCAGGGAAACTGAGTGGGAGCTCGGCGCCACAGTGGGTGGAGGTGGCTGCTACTCCTTCTACATGAATGGCGTACGATATCGAAAAGATGAATTTAGACACGTGCATGATCTGGGTATCCTTACTGTAGACGTATCGGGTTAGGTAAGGTTTGTCAGGTGTGGCATGCAAAGAGTACATTACAATTTATTCGGCGTATGCCACACTCCCATATAGGCTACCTCCCAACCAGTGAACCAGGTACTAAGGGTTTAACGAATATTAGGGTATACGTCGTTAAATCAGTACTTTGGTTCATTGACCAATCTCAGGAGAGCCCGCCAAATGCTCAAGCAATGTGGTTCACTTGCGGTCAGCATTTGCCAAACTTGCCTACCAGCTGGTTGAACATTGTGCTCTCTTTCTCTGGCTTTTGTTTTACCATTGTCACCGTCGTGTGGTACACTTACTGTTCAATCTCTGTATATAGTGTACATATTTGTATATCTGGCAAATTATATCTGGTGAAGGAAATACAAGTTATAATCTATCTGCTGGGTTTGTTTTGTTCCATAACCCTTTACAACCAGATCACAGGCCATTCATAACCTGTGTTCGTAATCAGGAAATAGAACAAGTTTTTCCTAACGCTGATCTTATGATGACCCACCGTTGCAGCTTTAGGTCATCTGATCGAGGCCTTCCACTGGCTTACCGGTCCACCCCTTTAAAAATTATGATCATACTTATAACTATTTTAAAAGTGTAGACGTTTCGCCATCCAGTGGCTTTATCAATACAATACAAGGACATAACTGGACGACAGTAGAACTATATACAAAAGATGAGGTAATTAGTGCCTCAGTCTTAGAATTGAAGATCATCGTAGTCTTCTAGACTATGGATCGATACCGCTTTAAAAATCATGGTAACGGTTATAACCGTATTGGAGATTGATTCCAGTCATCGCAGTGATGGCTAACTTTAGCAGTGACGGCTAACTTTAGCAATGATGGCTAACTTTAGCATTGATGGCTAACTTTAGCAGTGATGGCTAACTTTAGCAGTGATGGTTAACTTTAGCAGTGACGGATAACTTTACCAGTGATGGCTAACTTTACCAGTGGTGGCTAACTTTACCTATAATAGCTAAGTTTACAAGTGAACGCTAACTTTAGCAGTGACAGCTAACTTTACCAGTGAAGGCTAACTTTAGCAGTGATGGCTAACTTTACCAGAGATGGCTAACTTTACCAGTGTTGGCTAACTTTAGCAGTGATGGCTAACTTTGCCAGTGATGGCTAACTTTAGCAGTGATGGCTAACTTTGCCAGTGATGGCTAACTTTACCAGTGATGGCTAACTTTACCAGTGATGGCTGACTTTGCCAGTGATGGCTAACTTTACCAGTGATGGTTAACTTTACCAGTGATGGCTAACTTTACCAGTGATGGCTAACTTTACCAGTGAAGGCTAACTTTAGCAGTGATGGCTAACTTTACCAGTGAAGGATAACTTTAGCAGTGATGGCTAACTTTACCAGTGTTGGCTAACTTAAGCAGTGATGGCTAACTTTACCAGTGATGGCTAACTTTACCAGTGATGGCTAACTTTACCAGTGATGGCTAACTTTAGCAGTGATGGCTAACTTTAGCCTAACTTTAGCAGTGAAAGCTAACTTTACCAGTGATGGCTAACTTTACCAGTGATGGCTAACTTTACCTGTAATAGCTAACTTTAGCAGTGATGGCTAACTTTACCAGTAATGGCTAACTTTACCAGTGAAGGCTAACTTTAGCAGTGATGGCTAACTTTACCAGTAATGGCTAACTTTACCAGTGAAGGCTAACTTTAGCAGTGATAGCTAACTTTACCAGTGAAGGCTAACTTTAGCAGTGATAGCTAACTTTACCAGTGGTTGCTAACTTTACCAGTGAAGGCTAACTTTAGCAGTGATAGCTAACTTTACCAGTGAAGGCTAACTTTACCAGTGATGGCTAACTTTACCAGTGATGGCTAACTTTAGCAGTGATGGCTAACTTTAGCAGTGAAGGCTAACTTTAGCAGTGATGGCTAACTTTATCAGTAATGGCTAACTTTAGCAGTGAAGGCTAACTTTACCAGTGATGGCTAACTTTACCAGTGATGGCTAACTTTACCAGTGAAGGCTAACTTTACCAGTGATGGCTAACTTTACCAGTGATGGCTAACTTTACCAGTGATGGCTAACTTTACCAGTGATGGTTAACTTTACCAATGATGGTTAACTTTACCAGTGATAGCTAACTTTACCAGTGATGGCTAACTTTACCAGTGATGGCTAACTTTACCAGTGATGGTTAACTTTAGCAGTGATGGCTAACGTTACCAGTGATGGCTAACTTTAGCAGTGATAGCTAACTTTACCAGTGATGGCTAAGTTTACCAGTGATGGCTAACTTTACCAGTGATGGCTAAGTTTACCAGTGATGGCTAACTTTACCAGTAAAGGCTAACTTTACCAGTGATGGCTAACTTTACCAGTGATGGCTAACTTTACCAGTGAAGGCTAACTTTACCAGTGATGGCTAACTTTACCAGTGATGGCTAACTTTACCAGTGATGGCTAACTTTACCAGTGATGGTTAACTTTACCAATGATGGTTAACTTTACCAGTGATAGCTAACTTTACCAGTGATGGCTAACTTTACCAGTGATGGCTAAGTTTACCAGTGATGGCTAACTTTACCAGTGATGGCTAACATTACCAGTGATGGCTAGCTTTAGCAGTGATAGCTAACTTTACCAGTGATGGCTAAGTTTACCAGTGATGGCTAACTTTACCAGTGATGGCTAACTTTACCAGTGATGGCTAACTTTACCAGTGATGGCTAACTTTACCAGTGATGGCTAACTTTACCAGTGATGGCTAACTTTAGCAGTGATGGCTAACTTTAGCAGTGATGGCTAACTTTAACAGTGATGGCTAACTTTACCAGTGATGGCTAACTTTACCAGTGATGGCTAACTTTACCAGTGATGGCTAACTTTAGCAGTGATGGTTAACTTTACCAGTGAAGCCTAACTTTAGCAGTGATGGCTAACTTTACCAGTGATGGCTAACTTTAGCAGTGATGGCTAACTTTACCAGTGATGGCTAACTTTACCAGTGATGGCTAACTTTACCAGTGATGGCTAACTTTAACAGTGATGGCTAACTTTAGCAGTGAAGGCTAACTTTACCAGTGATGGCTAACTTTAGCAGTGATGGCTAACTTTAGCAGTGATGGCTAACTTTAACAGTGATGGCTAACTTTACCAGTGATGGCTAACTTTACCAGTGATGGCTAACTTTACCAGTGATGGCTAACTTTAGCAGTGATGGTTAACTTTACCAGTGAAGCCTAACTTTAGCAGTGATGGCTAACTTTACCAGTGATGGCTAACTTTAGCAGTGATGGCTAACTTTACCAGTGATGGCTAACTTTAGCAGTGATGGTTAACTTTAGCAGTGATGGTTAACTTTAGCAGTGACGGATAACTTTACCAGTGATGGCTAACTTTACCAGTGGTGGCTAACTTTACCTATAATAGCTAAGTTTACAAGTGAACGCTAACTTTAGCAGTGACAGCTAACTTTACCAGTGAAGGCTAACTTTAGCAGTGATGGCTAACTTTACCAGAGATGGCTAACTTTACCAGTGTTGGCTAACTTTACCAGTGTTGGCTAACTTTAGCAGTGATGGCTAACTTTGCCAGTGATGGCTAACTTTACCAGTGATGGCTAACTTTACCAGTGATGGCTAACTTTACCAGTGATGGCTAACTTTAGCAATGTGGCTTATTTCTAATGCAGAACTTTTTAAGGCCCTTCCCCAGGATGCCACCCACACGTCAGCTCTCTCCAGCTACCTCCCATCAAGGGAGGTTCCTTGAAGCTGGTGAGGGGCTCTTGATCTAGGGAACTGGATCTGTGCTCCAGTTCCCTGAATTATGCCTAAATACCTTCCGCACTCCCCGACCACAGGCAAGGCTAAAAGAGGTCAATATATCTGAAATGCGCAGGGAGACACTGGTCAGAGAAATAGCAAGCATCGAACTTAAGCTAAAAGAATCCTTTAGGAGTCAGGAATCGCGGGATGAACTAAAAGCTGTAAATGAAATCGAAAGAAACCCAAAGTATTTCTTCTCCTATGCCAAATCAAAATCGAGAACAACGTCCAGTATTGGGCCCCTACTTAAACAAGATGGGTCCTACACAGATGACAGCAAGGAAATGAGTGAGCTACTCAAGTCCCAATATGACTCAGTTTTTAGCAAGCCGCTAACCAGACTGAGAGTCGAAGATCAAAATGAATTTTTTATGAGAGAGCCACAAAATTTGATTAACACAAGCCTATCCGATGTTATCCTGACGCCAAATGACTTCGAACAGGCGATAAATGACATGCCCATGCACTCTGCCCCAGGGCCAGACTCATGGAACTCTGTGTTCATCAAGAACTGCAAGAAGTCCCTATCACGAGCCTTTTCCATCCTATGGAGAGGGAGCATGGACACGGGGGTCGTCCCTCAGTTACTAAAAACAACAGACATAGCCCCACTCCACAAAGGGGGCAGTAAAACAACAGCAAAGAACTACAGACCAATAGCACTAACATCCCATATCATAAAAATCTTTGAAAGGGTCCTAAGAAGCAAGATCACCACCCATCTAGAAACCCATCAGTTACACAACCCAGGGCAACATGGGTTTAGAACAGGTCGCTCCTGTCTGTCTCAACTCCTGGATCACTACGACAAGGTCCTAAATGCACTAGAAGACAAAAAGAATGCAGATGTAATATATACAGACTTTGCAAAAGCCTTCGACAAGTGTGACCATGGCGTAATAGCGCACAAAATGCGCGCTAAAGGAATAACAGGAAAAGTCGGTCGATGGATCTATAATTTCCTCACTAACAGAACACAGAGAGTAGTCGTCAACAGAGTAAAGTCCGAGGCAGCTACGGTGAAAAGCTCTGTTCCACAAGGCACAGTACTAGCTCCCATCTTGTTCCTCATCCTCATATCCGACATAGACAAGGATGTCAGCCACAGCACCGTGTCTTCCTTTGCAGATGACACCCGAATCTGCATGACAGTGTCTTCCATTGCAGACACTGCAAGGCTCCAGGCGGACATCAACCAAATCTTTCAGTGGGCTGCAGAAAACAATATGAAGTTCAACGATGAGAAATTTCAATTACTCAGATATGGTAAACATGAGGAAATTAAATCTTCATCAGAGTACAAAACAAATTCTGGCCACAAAATAGAGCGAAACACCAACGTCAAAGACCTGGGAGTAATTATGTCGGAGGATCTCACCTTCAAGGACCATAACATTGTATCAATCGCATCTGCTAGAAAAATGACAGGATGGATAATGAGAACCTTCAAAACTAGGGAGGCCAAGCCCATGATGACACTCTTCAGGTCACTTGTTCTATCTAGGCTGGAATATTGCTGCACTCTAACAGCACCTTTCAAGGCAGGTGAAATTGCCGACCTAGAAAATGTACAGAGAACTTTCACGGCGCGCATAACGGAGATAAAACACCTCAATTACTGGGAGCGCTTGAGGTTCCTGAACCTGTATTCCCTGGAACGCAGGCGGGAGAGATACATGATTATATACACCTGGAAAATCCTAGAGGGACTAGTACCGAACTTGCACACGAAAATCACTCACTACGAAAGCAAAAGACTTGGCAGACGATGCACCATCCCCCCAATGAAAAGCAGGGGTGTCACTAGCACGTTAAGAGACCATACAATAAGTGTCAGGGGCCCGAGACTGTTCAACTGCCTCCCAGCATACATAAGGGGGATTACCAACAGACCCCTGGCAGTCTTCAAGCTGGCACTGGACAAGCACCTAAAGTCAGTTCCTGATCAGCCGGGCTGTGGCTCGTACGTTGGTTTGCGTGCAGCCAGCAGCAACAGCCTGGTTGATCAGGCGCTGATCCACCAGGAGGCCTGGTCACAGACCGGGCCGCGGGGGCGTTGACCCCCGAAACTCTCTCCAGGTAAACTCTCTCCAGGTAAACTGTATAATCCTACGGGTTTAGTGCTTCCCCATGATTATAATCATTATAATAATCCTAAGTACCTACTACTGGTTGGTAAGAGGCAGCACTAGCAGGGATCAAGAGCCTTGCAATTAACTATATTACCACTGTTACCTGAGCGTTGAGTGAATACTTGATATGAGTAAATGTAGTGTTAACATGGTGGGCCAGGATCTAGAGCTCGACCCAAGTCTTTAATAACCACCATTTCAATTGTTACGCCTTAAAAGCAAAATTTTATTTTTTTCCTCCATTGGCCGTATTACAACCTAGAAAAAAAGAAACACATTCACCATCACTCGTGGAATAACTCTGTTGAAGATTGAGGATTTTGTAGTTCTAATGATGTCTGTGTCCTTACTAGAATTGTTAGGTTAGGGAAGGTTTGTCAGGAAACAGGACAAGTGTTTCCTGACGCTGGTCTTCAGGTTAGGTTAGGTAAGGTTTGTCAGGAAACAGGACAAGTGTTTCCTGACGCTGGTCTTCAGGTTAGGTTAGGTAAGGTTTGTCAGGAAACAGGACAAGTGTTTCCTGACGCTGGTCTTCAGGTTAGGTTAGGTAAGGTTTGTCAGGAAACAGGACAAGTGTTTCCTGACGCTGGTCTTCAGGTTAGGTTAGGTAAGGTTTGTCAGGAAACAGGACAAGTGTTTCCTGACGCTGGTCTTCAGGTTAGGTTAGGTAAGGTTTGTCAGGAAACAGGACAAGTGTTTCCTGACACTGGTCCTCAGGTTAGGTTAGGTAAGGTTTGTCAGGAAACAGGACAAGTGTTTCCTGACGCTGGTCTTCAGGTTAGGTTAGGTAAGGTTTGTCAGGAAACAGGACAAGTGTTTCCTGACGCTGGTCTTCAGGTTAGGTTAGGTAAGGTTTGTCAGGAAACAGGACAAGTGTTTCCTGACGCTGGTCTTCAGGTTAGGTTAGGTAAGGTTTGTCAGGAAACAGGACAAGTGTTTCCTGACGCTGGTCTTCAGGTTAAGTTAGGTAAGGTTTGTCAGGAAACAGGACAAGTGTTTCCTGACGCTGGTCTTCAGGTTAGGTTAGGTAAGGTTTGTCAGGAAACAGGACAAGTGTTTCCTGACGCTGGTCTTCAGGTTAGGTTAGGTAAGGTTTGTCAGGAAACAGGACAAGTGTTTCCTGACGCTGGTCTTCAGGTTATGTTAGGTAAGGTTTGTCAGGAAACAGGACAAGTGTTTCCTGACGCTGGTCTTCAGGTTAGGTTAGGTAAGGTTTGTCAGGAAACAGGACAAGTGTTTCCTGACTCATCAACGACTCTATTATCAAACCAGTACTTTCCTAAATCTTTTCTAAATCTAAACTTGTCTAATTTGAATCCATTACTGCGGGTTCTCTCTTGGAGGGATATCCTCAAAACTTTATTTATATCCCCTTTGTTAATACCCATCTTCCACTTATACACTTCGATGTGTTCTAACGAATTTATGTCCATTCTGTAATATGGAGACCAGAACTGATCTGCATAATCTAGGTGAGGCCTTACTAATGATGTATAAAGCTTTAATATAACCCTGGACTTCTGTTGCTTACACTTCTTGATATAAATCCCAGTAAGCTGTTTGCCTTATTACGTACGCTTAGGCATTGCTGTCTTGGTTTAAGGTTGCTGCTCACCATAACCCCCAAGTCCTTTTCGCAATCTGTATGGCTAAGTTCTACATTATTTAACTTACAAGTACTAGGGTTATGGACACTCCCGAGCGTCAGAACCTTGCATTTATCTACATCGAACTGCATCTGCCACTTTTCTGACCAGGAATTGAGTTTGTCTAAATCCTCCTGAAGTTCCCTGACATTTACGTTTGAGTCAATTATCCTACCTATCTTCGTGTCGTCGGCGAATTTGCTCATATCTCTAGTAATTCCCTCGTCAAGGTTATTGATATATAGTATAAACAACAACGGGCCTCAGACTGATCCCTGTGGTACGACACTTGTTACAGATCCCGACTTGGATTTAACCCCATTTAAGCACACTCTCTGCTTCCTATTGGTGAGCCATGACTCGATCCATGACAGCACTTTTCCCCCAATGCCATTAGCTGCCACTTTCTTTAACAGTCTCAGGTGTGGCACTCTATCTTAAAAACCTTACTAAAATCTAAATAAACGATATCGAATGCTTTATCGTGATCAACAGCCTAACCTCATCCAACCTAACCCAACTTAACCTAACCTCATCTAGCCTAACCCAACTTAACCTACCGTAAATCAGCTTAACTCAAAATACCGAAAGTGGTATTTCAACAAAGTTCTGGATACGTTACCAAAAAAAAAAAAAAAAAAAAAAACTTTGATTTGCACATCAACAAAACCGACCTAATAAGATGAAGACAGACTGGTCAGTCTCATCACCACATTTCTGGGTCGTGACTGACAGCATCAACGGACACAAACGCGAGATGTGCATCACTTTCCCTCTCCTGTCATCAATATGGTGAATGATATATTATTATTCCTGCCCTGCCAGCCATGTAACACCATGCTGGGTGACTGCACACATTTGACAAGTGTTCCGTAGCTGGGTTGGTAGCGCACTCGGCTCACACACTGAGGTCCGTGGTTCGATCCCCGATACGAATGGAAATATTAGGATGTGTTCACCTAGCAGTAAGTGGGCACCTGGGTGTTAGTCACCTAACACCTGCTGTCACTGTTCACTTAGCAGTATAATAGGTACCTAGGTGTTAGTAGACTGGTGTGGGTCGCATCCTATAACAAAACTGACCTAATTTGCGGGAAATACTCATCATAACAAGGGACTTTCTATATAGTAGTATGTTATTGATGTCAGCTATGGTCTGTATACCTTGTACATGTACTTGCAGAAATAAAGTTATTATTAATATATTATTATTACAAAGCCCAGTCTGATGTCCATGTGCCTGAGGGTACGTGTCTGACTGTACTCTCACAGCGTGACGTTTGAAAGACCATTCTGTAAGGTCGTATTTCTGAAATATTTCTTGAAAGCTGCAAGCTTAGCTTAGCAATACGTTGTGCAAAGATTGCCTGACTCCTCTCGTAGATGCAAAGTTAAGAAACAAGACGTGACAACGTGTAGTTTAGCCTCTGACGAAATTCTTCGTGGCTTTGATATGTCCAGAGATCTCTGATAAATCTTCCTGAAGTCTCCAGCCAAGTGTTATTAACCATTTAAGGAATCAACATTGTTTACCTTGAGTTTACCTGAAGAGGGTTCCGGGGGTCAACGCCCCAGCGGTTTGGTCTGAGACCAGGCCTCATGGTGGATCAGGGTCTGATCAACTAGGCTGTTGCTGCTGGCCGTAGGGTATGAGAACTGGTTTCGGTAAACTAGGGGATTCTAACCCACATAACAGGTCATGATCTACCAAAGACACATGTCTGTTGAAACAGTTTCTATTCAGATTCCATCAGAGTTTACAAGACTTCTTGAAGTCTTCTCGAGGCTGAGGGACTGACCACCTCAAATACTTTTCCCTCCTAGGTTGATGGACTGATTACGTCATCTTTATTTCGTTACTACTGCTGCCTCTGTATTTGATTGAAGAAACCTAGTGTGTAGGCGAATCGTTCCATTAACAGATATACCCAACTGTTGTTTATGAGTCTTAATCTTCCACTTGTCCTGTTTCCTGACTAACCTAACCTAACCTAACCTAACCTAACCTAACCTAACCTAACCTAACCTAACCTAACCTAGCCTAGCCTAGCCTAGCCTAACCTAACCTAACCTAACCTAACCCAACCTAACCTAACCCAACCAAACCTAACCTAACCCCTAACTCAATCAACCTAACCTAACCCAACTTCCAATCTAACTCCAACTCAATCCCAACCCAACCTGTAACCTAGCCTAACTCAACCTAACCCAGCCCAACCCAATCCCAACCCAATCTAACCTGTGCCTAACTCCAACCTCCAATCCCAATCCAATCCCAACTTAACCGAACTCCAACCCAACTTAACCTGGCCTAACCTAACCCAACCTGTAATCCCAACCCCAACTCCAACTTGAACTCAGCCTTGAACCCCAACCGGAACCCCAACTAAACCTAACTCTAACCTAACTCCAACCCAACCTGGAACCAAAAACTTTAACCTCCAACCTAACCCAACCCAACCCAACCTAACCCAACTCTAGCCTAACCTAACCCAACTCAACCTGATCCTTAACTCCAACCCAACTTAACCCAGCCTACCAACCCAACCCCAGCCCAACCAAACCCAACTCCAACCCAACTCAACCTAACCTAACCCCAATCCCAACCTGGGACCTAAGTTCCCACGATCTTCTAATACACTGTTTATTTTTCCACTATAATCTACCTTGTCAGCCACAGCACCGTGTCTTCCTTTGCAGATGACACCCGAATCTGCATGACAGTGTCTTCCATTGCAGACACTGCAAGGCTCCAGGCGGACATCAACCAAATCTTTCAGTGGGCTGCAGAAAACAATATGAAGTTCAACGATGAGAAATTTCAATTACTCAGATATGGTAAACACGAGGAAATTAAATCTTCATCAGAGTACAAAACAAATTCTGGCCACAAAATAGAGCGAAACACCAGCGTCAAAGACCTGGGAGTGATCATGTCGGAGGATCTCACCTTCAAGGACCATAACATTGTATCAATCGCATCTGCTAGAAAAATGACAGGATGGATAATGAGAACCTTCAAAACTAGGGAGGCCAAGCCCATGATGACACTCTTCAGGTCACTTGTTCTATCTAGGCTGGAATATTGCTGCACACTAACAGCACCTTTCAAGGCAGGTGAAATTGCTGACCTAGAAAATGTACAGAGAACCTTCACGGCGCGCATAACGGAGATAAAACACCTCAATTACTGGGAGCGCTTGAGGTTCCTGAACCTGTATTCCCTGGAACGCAGGAGGGAGAGATACATGATTATATACACCTGGAAAATCCTAGAGGGACTAGTACCGAACTTGCACACGAAAATCACTCACTACGAAAGCAAAAGCAAGGGTGTCACTAGCACGTTAAGAGACCATACAATAAGTGTCAGGGGCCCGAGACTGTTCAACTGCCTCCCAGCACACATAAGGGGGATTACCAACAGACCCCTGGCAGTCTTCAAGCTGGCACTGGACAAGCACCTAAAGTCGGTTCCTGACCAGCCGGGCTGTGGCTCGTACGTTGGTTTGCGTGCAGCCAGCAGCAACAGCCTGGTTGATCAGGCTCTGATCCACCAGGAGGCCTGGTCACAGACCGGGCCGCGGGGGCGTTGACCCCCGGAACTCTCTCCAGGTAAACTCCAGGTAATTATTATCATATTTGCTTTGTTTCGTAAGATGAAGTCCAGGATCTTTACTTAAGTCATGGTATAACTTAACAAGTCCAGGATCTTTACTTAAGTCATGGTATAACTTAACAGAAGTCCAGGACCTTTACTTTAGTCATGGTATAACTTAACAGAAGTCCAGGATCTTTACTTAAGTCATGGTATAACTTAACAGAAGTCCAGGACCTTTACTTAAGTCATGGTATAACTTAACAGAAGTCCAGGACCTTTACTTAAGTCATGGTATAACTTAACAGAAGTCCAGGACCTTTACTTAAGTCATGGTATAACTTAACAGAAGTCCAGGATCTTTACTTAAGTCATGGTATAACTTAACAGAAGTCCAGGACCTTTACTTAAGTCATGGTATAACTTAACATAAGTCCAGGACCTTTACTGAAGTCATGGTATAACTTAACAAGTCCAGGATCTTTACTTAAGTCATGGTATAACTTAACAGAAGTCCAGGACCTTTACTTAAGTCATGGTATAACTTAACAGAAGTCCAGGATCTTTACTTAAGTCATGGTATAACTTAACAGAAGTCCAGGACCTTTACTTAAGTCATGGTATAACTTAACAGAAGTCCAGGATCTTTACTTAAGTCATGGTATAACTTAACAGAAGTCCAGGATCTTTACTTAAGTCATGGTATAACTTAACATAAGTCCAGGATCTTTACTTAAGTCATGGTATAACTTAACAGAAGTCCAGGATCTTTACTTAAGTCATGGTATAACTTAACATAAGTCCAGGATCTTTACTTAAGTCATGGTATAACTTAACAAGTCCAGAATCTTTACTTAAGTCATGGTATAACTTAACAAATCTTCGACCGAAGCTCAGATCTCTGCAATGCAATTGTCATCGAAGATTTGTTAAGTTACACCATAAATTAAGTAAAGATTCTGGACTTTACCTTACGAAACAAAGGAAATATGATCGTAATTATGGACAAGGTAGATTATAGTGGGAACATAAACAGTGTATTAGAAGATCGTGGGAACTTAGGTGCCCATTAAGACCCGCGTCAGGACTCAGACCTGACGAATAAAATAAGATAAGATTTCGTTCGGATTTTTAACCCCGGAGGGTTAGCCACCCAGGATAACCCAAGAAAGTCAGGGCGTCATAGAGGACTGTCTAACTTATTTCCATTATGGTCCTTAATCTTGTCCCCCAGGATGCCACCCACACCAGTCGACTAACACCCAGGTACCTATTTACTGCTAGGTGAACAGGACAACGTGTCGAAATGTTTCCACCCGCCGGGAATCGAACCCGGGCCCTCCGTGTGTGAAGCGGGAACTTCACCCACCAGGCATCCGAAAAGTAAATAAATACCAGTGACTTTATTTTGTGCCCAACAATATTTTATTACACGAAAACTACATAATTTTGTACAATATAAGAATTATTTGTGCAAAATAACAGGAATATTTACCTGGTTACGTAGTTATATAATGAGAGAAAACTATGAATGAAATAAAGGGTGATAATAATGTGTTTAATACAATGAGAGACATTGAGTGGGTATGGAAGGTGCGTTTAGGCGTTTGACTTTATTATGTACACCATACCCATGGTATGGGAGGTAGTTTTAAGATTACAGAGACACGTCATGGGTCCAGGGACTGTATCTCAATGTTTTGATGGTTGA
This sequence comes from Cherax quadricarinatus, assembly GCF_038502225.1. NCBI lineage: Eukaryota > Metazoa > Arthropoda > Malacostraca > Decapoda > Parastacidae > Cherax > Cherax quadricarinatus. The sequence goes on from NC_091353.1 coordinate 9,434,418, forward strand.
CCAAGGTGATACAGTGGTGATAAGTATGTGGGGAGTATATGACCATCACACGCAGTGTGTACGTGACGTGGCGACACAGATAACACCATGATGACACCACCAGCCGTTACACACACCACCAGCCGTCACACACACCACCAGCCATCACACACACCACCAGCCATCACACACACCACCAGCCATCACACACACCACCAGCCGTCACACACACCACCAGCCATCACACACACCACCAGCCATCACACACACCACCAGCCGTCACACACACCACCAGCCATCACACACACCACCAGCCGTCACACACACCACCAGCCATCACACACACCACCAGCCATCACACACACCACCAGCCGTCACACACACCACCAACTATCACACACACCACCAGCCATCACACACACCACCAGCCGTCACACACACCACCAACCATCACACACACCACCAGCCATCACACACACCACCAGCCGTCACACACACCACCAGCCATCACACACACCACCAGCCATCACACACACCACCAGCCGTCACACACACCACCAACCATCACACACACCACCAGCCATCACACACACCACCAGCCGTCACACACACCACCAACCATCACACACACCACCAGCCGTCACACACACCACCAACCATCACACACACCACCAGCCATCACACACACCACCAGCCGTCACACACACCACCAGCCATCACACACACCACCAGCCATCACACACACCACCAGCCGTCACACACACCACCAACCATCACACACACCACCAGCCATCACATACACCACCAGCCGTCACACACACACCACCAGCCATCACACACACCACCAGCCATCACACACACCACCAGCCATCACACACACCACCAGCCGTGGACTGCTTGCAGAGGCAAAGGCAATGTTCGCGGCTTTCACTGAGACCCACATAAAGGATCACTTGGACAACGAAATATGGATCCCAGGTTACAACCTATACAGATGTGACAGAGTGAACAGGCAAAAGGAAGGGGGTTGGCCTGTACATTGCAGAGTCACTTGTTTGCACAGAACTGCTTAATGCCTCAAATGACGTAGTGGAAGTTTTAGCAGTAAAGGTCGAGAACCAAAACCTAGTCATTGTGGTAGTCTACAAGCCTCCGGATGCAACATCCCAGCAATTCCAGGAACAGCTGTTAAAAATTGACCACTGTCTGGAAAATCTTCCAGCTCCTGCACCCAACATCTTGCTCCTGGGGGATTTCAACTTAAGGCACCTAAAATGGAGGAATATAGCAAATAATATTGTTGCAGTAATAACACCAGGAGGCAGCTCTGATGAAAACTCACACTCACACGAGCTTTTAAATCTCTGCACAAAATTCAATTTAAACCAGCAAATAATAGAGCCTACTAGACTGGAGAATACACTAGACCTCATCTTCACTAACAATGATGATCTGATAAGAAATGTCACCATATCAAAAACAATATACTCAGATCACAACATAATTGAGGTTCAGACATGTATGCGTGGAGCCCCAGACCGACAAAATGAGACTAGTCACGAGGGAGCATTCACCAAATTCAACTTCAATAACAAAAACATAAAGTGGGACCAAGTAAACCAAGTCCTAACCGATATAAGCTGGGAAGATATACTAAGCAACACAGACCCAAACTTATGCCTAGAACAGATTAACTCGGTGGCACTCGATGTATGCACAAGGCTTATTCCTCTAAGAAAAAGGAGGAGTAGATGTAAAATAGAAAGAGACAGGCGCTCCCTTTACAGGCGACGGAAAAGAATAACAGAGCGGCTAAAAGAGGTCAATATATCTGAAATGCGCAGGGAGACACTGGTCAGAGAAATAGCAAGCATCGAACTTAAGCTAAAAGAATCCTTTAGGAGTCAGGAATCGCGGGAAGAACTAAAAGCCATAAATGAAATCGAAAGAAACCCAAAGTATTTCTTCTCCTATGCCAAATCAAAATCGAGAACAACGTCCAGTATTGGGCCCCTACTTAAACAAGATGGGTCCTACACAGATGACAGCAAGGAAATGAGTGAGCTACTCAAGTCCCAATATGACTCAGTTTTTAGCAAGCCGCTAACCAGACTGAGAGTCGAAGATCAAAATGAATTTTTTATGAGAGAGCCACAAAATTTGATTAACACAAGCCTATCCGATGTTATCCTGACGCCAAATGACTTCGAACAGGCGATAAATGACATGCCCATGCACTCTGCCCCAGGGCCAGACTCATGGAACTCTGTGTTCATCAAGAACTGCAAGAAGCCCCTATCACGAGCCTTTTCCATCCTATGGAGAGGGAGCATGGACACGGGGGTCGTCCCTCAGTTACTAAAAACAACAGACATAGCCCCACTCCACAAAGGGGGCAGTAAAGCAACAGCAAAGAACTACAGACCAATAGCACTAACATCCCATATCATAAAAATCTTTGAAAGGGTCCTAAGAAGCAAGATCACCACCCATCTAGAAACCCATCAGTTACACAACCCAGGGCAACATGGGTTTAGAACAGGTCGCTCCTGTCTGTCTCAACTACTGGATCACTACGACAAGGTCCTAAATGCACTAGAAGACAAAAAGAATGCAGATGTAATATATACAGACTTTGCAAAAGCCTTCGACAAGTGTGACCATGGCGTAATAGCGCACAAAATGCGCGCTAAAGGAATAACAGGAAAAGTCGGTCGATGGATCTATAATTTCCTCACTAACAGAACACAGAGAGTAGTCGTCAACAGAGTAAAGTCCGAGGCAGCTACGGTGAAAAGCTCTGTTCCACAAGGCACAGTACTAGCTCCCATCTTGTTCCTCATCCTCATATCCGACATAGACAAGGATGTCAGCCACAGCACCGTGTCTTCCTTTGCAGATGACACCCGAATCTGCATGACAGTGTCTTCCATTGCAGACACTGCAAGGCTCCAGGCGGACATCAACCAAATCTTTCAGTGGGCTGCAGAAAACAATATGAAGTTCAACGATGAGAAATTTCAATTACTCAGATATGGTAAACATGAGGAAATTAAATCTTCATCAGAGTACAAAACAAATTCTGGCCACAAAATAGAGCGAAACACCAACGTCAAAGACCTGGGAGTGATTATGTCAGAGGATCTCACCTTCAAGGACCATAACATTGTATCAATCGCATCTGCTAGAAAAATGACAGGATGGATAATGAGAACCTTCAAAACTAGGGAGGCCAAGCCCATGATGACACTCTTCAGATCACTTGTTCTATCTAGGCTGGAATATTGCTGCACTCTAACAGCACCTTTCAAGGCAGGTGAAATTGCCGACCTAGAAAATGTACAGAGAACTTTCACGGCGCGCATAACGGAGATAAAACACCTCAATTACTGGGAGCGCTTGAGGTTTCTAAACCTGTATTCCCTGGAACGCAGGAGGGAGAGATACATGATTATATACACCTGGAAAATCCTAGAGGGACTAGTACCGAACTTGCACACGAAAATCACTCACTACGAAAGCAAAAGACTTGGCAGACGATGCACCATCCCCCCAATGAAAAGCAGGGGTGTCACTAGCACGTTAAGAGACCATACAATAAGTGTCAGGGGCCCGAGACTGTTCAACTGCCTCCCAGCACACATAAGGGGGATTACCAACAGACCCCTGGCAGTCTTCAAGCTGGCACTGGACAAGCACCTAAAGTCAGTTCCTGATCAGCCGGGCTGTGGCTCGTACGTTGGTTTGCGTGCAGCCAGCAGCAACAGCCTGGTTGATCAGGCGCTGATCCACCAGGAGGCCTGGTCACAGACCGGGCCGCGGGGGCGTTGACCCCCGAAACTCTCTCCAGGTAAACTCCAGCCGTCACACACACCACCAGCCATCACACACACTACCAGCCATCACACACACCACCAGCCGTCACACACACCACCAGCCATCACACACACCACCAGCCATCACACACACCACCAGCCATCACACACACCACCAGCCGTCACACACACCACCAGCCATCACACACACCACCAGCCGTCACACACACCACCAGCCATCACACACACCACCAGCCATCACACACACCACCAGCCGTCACACACACCACCAACCATCACACACACCACCAGCCATCACACACACCACCAGCCGTCACACACACCACCAACCATCACACACACCACCAGCCATCACACACACCACCAGCCGTCACACACACCACCAGCCATCACACACACCACCAGCCATCACACACACCACCAGCCGTCACACACACCACCAACCATCACACACACCACCAGCCATCACACACACCACCAGCCGTCACACACACCACCAGCCGTCACACACACCACCAGCCGTCACACACACCACCAGCCATCACACACACCACCAGCCCTCACACACACCACCAGCCCTCACACACACCACCAGCCATCACACACACCACCAGCCATCACACACACCACCAGCCGTCACACACACCACCAGCCATCACACACACCACCAGCCATCACACACACCACCAGCCATCACACACACCACCAGCCATCACACACACCACCAGCCGTCACACACACCACCAGCCGTCACACACACCAGCAGCCATCACACACACCACCAGCCATCACACACACCACCAGCCGTCACACACACCACCAGCCGTCACACACACCAGCAGCCATCACACACACCACCAGCCATCACACACACCACCAGCCATCACACACACCACCAGCCGTCACACACACCACCAGCCATCACACACCACCAGCCATCACACACACCACCAGCCGTCACACACACCACCAGCCATCAGACACACCACCAGCCATCAGACACACCACCAGCCATCAGACACACCACCAGCCATCAGACACACCACCAGCCATCAGACACACCACCAGACATCAGACACACCACCAGCCATCAGACACACCACCAGCCATCAGACACACCACCAGCCATCAGACACACCACCAGCCATCACACACACCACCAGCCATCAGACACACCACCAGACATCAGACACACCACCAGCCATCAGACACACCACCAGCCATCAGACACACCACCAGCCATCAGACACACCACCAGCCATCAGACACACCACCAGACATCAGACACACCACCAGCCATCACACACACCACCAGCCATCAGACACACCACCAGCCATCAGACACACCACCAGACATCAGACACGTGTCAGCGTGCCTCGTTGTGCTCCGGGTTTTCTGGTGTTTTCACGGTCGCTCTTACGTGCTAGAACTTTAATTTGTGTCATCAATCCTATACGATACATCCCTCTAGCGCCTGGAACCAATCTTGGGCGGAAAACATTATATACTGAGTCAAAAAAGGAGAATTAGTGTGCACTACCTAGCAGAGTTTACTGCCAGAGGGGAATCATAGGCCTGTGTCCCGTGTGGAAAAAAAATAATAATTGAACTTTTCGTGTCAGAGGAAAGAAAGTCTCCCTGAAAACATTGAGTATACATAGTGTATAGTGTATACTACAGTGGCTCCCTAGTATATTGATGATAAAGGCTAAAGTGTCATTTGAAAACAGGTGAATTTGTAAATGAAGTGATAAGCCTATAGAGGCAGGTGCCAGAAGTCGCCAGAAACTTACCACAGGTCAGCTGTTTTTAATAATCTTCCTGGCTTGCTAGTGTACTCGCATATAATCTAGTGATACCAGTGAATAGCAGAATACAGTGTTGTAGTAGCAACTAACCAGTATTATAATGGTACTTAGTGGAGTGGAGTGACTTTCATTAGTTTCTTTTTTCTTGAAATACCAGACGTATACTGTGAATTTCATATAACCTGTAGTTACCAGCGGTCGCAATATACACAACGAGAAGCAATTATTACTCCAGAAAAAGCGTCCTTCCTCCAAAATTTGCACCAGTCAACTATAGTGATAATATAGCATTTATTGTGGTGGAGACGGAAAAAAAAATAGAAAAGCTAGATACAGCGATTGATAAACAAGGGTGGAGGTCGACCGTTCGTCATTGTAGGAGCTGCCAGCAGTCACCGGCTCTTCAACACGCAAGTTATACTTTTGTATCAATCAAATCACATATTACTCGGGTAGATAATTTCCAGTAGATCCTTCATGTGTTAGCTCAAATCACCGACCAGTATGGTTTAAATAAGTGACCCACTGATCAGATCAGATCGACTGGTCCGAACCCTTGACTGGTCCGAACCCTTGACTGGTCCGAACCCTTGACTGGTCCGAACTGGACTGGTTTCAAACGGTTTCGTTGGACAATAAAGCAGACTGTAAACGGATGGGGTTGTAGGCGCCCTTATAAACACAAACATTAAATATATATCAGGAACGTGCACGGTAAGCTGTCCAATATACAAAAACAGTTAGAAACAGAAATACAAATAGCTAGAGCTTCATTTAAGGAGGTTATTAATAGAATATTCAAGAGGTTGCTAGTAGAATTGCAGTAAATCAACCATTCAAATCACTATGAAGCTGTGTGTAGTCTGTGGTCAGTCAAACAAACGGGCTTCCACATGCATAAATTGTCATTTTTGTGGAAATTGGTGTCACGCCCCTTGTGCAGATATCCAAGAACTAGCTACAAGCAGTATTAAAACAGGGAAGTGTTTTTGGGTATGCCCAAATGAGATAAATCTGTGGACTAAAATCACAAGGGTATTAAAAGAGGTCAACATCAAAGCTGCTTTCATAGAAAACCTGGAAGCTTTCTACAACAGATGGGAACATAAAAAGTCTGGGCTGAATGGTACTGCCCTTGATACTGGCCATGTAGTCAGAAACTGTAAGGCTGGAGATGATGTCCTGGTAGTCAGTAAATGTGGGGCTGATAGTGCTGTCCTGGGAGACAGTAATGGTGAAGCTGGAGGTGCTGTCCTGGGAGACAGTAATGGTGAAGCTGGAGGTGCTGTCCTGGGAGACAGTAATGGTGAAGCTGGAGATGCTGTCCTGGGAGACAGTAATGGTGAAGCTGGAGATTTTGTCCAGGTAGTCGGGAATTATACGCAGGAAGGAATACATATAAATGACCTCATAGGGGACAGGAGCCATAGTAGGGAAACAAGTGTAGTCAAAGATAAGATAAAACCAATATTACAAACTAGAAATACCGCAGGAAATAGCAAACAAGAGGACTCCACTAGCAATAGTGAGGATATATTACCAAAAACAACTGGTGGGAGCTCCATTGTTGGTGCTAGGGAGGATAGAAGTAAGACAGGGAAACATGCACCAACAGGGAATACAGTCACAGAAACCCAAGGCAAACGGAAACCAAGCCTGTGCACATACTATGCACTCGGTATCTGCTGGCATGGGAAATCTGGAAAAACAGATGGGACGTGCAACTATGACCACCCTAGAAAATGCCATGCCCATATGACAACAGGAAAATGCAAACTCCCTTCCTGTAAGCTTTTTCACCCTGAACTGTGTACCTCTTCAGTACAGGAAAGACTGTGCTATAACTTAAATTGCCAGGCATACCATCTAAAGGGGACAAAAAGATACAAAACATCCAGGCCATGGGAAAACCTGGGTAGCCACAGCCACTCAAGAGGGAGAGGTTTTTTAGTGCCAGGAAGGAAAAAAAACTGGCAGGAAATGGCAGAAATCGTACACCAAATCCAGTCATTCCTGGAGTGGAACCACAGTCGATGGCCTCCACTCCAAACCAACAGATACAGATACTAATGCCGGAAAAAAAATCCCCCCCCAGTACCAACAATACCACCAGTCCGATAACATTCTTCTTTGCAAATATACAGGGTCTAAAGCCAGCAACAAACAACAAAATACCTTTCATCCGTGGACTGCTTGCAGAGGCAAAGGCAATGTTTGCGGCTTTCACTGAGACCCACATAAAGGATCACTTGGACAACGAAATATGGATCCCAGGTTACAACCTATACAGATGTGACAGAGTGAACAGGCAAAAGGGGGGGGGGGGGGGGTTGGCCTGTACATTGCAGAGTCACTTGTTTGCACAGAACTGCTAAATGCCTCAAATGATGTAGTGGAAGTTTTAGCAGTAAAGGTCGAGAACCAAAACCTAGTCATTGTGGTAGTCTACAAGCCTCCGGATGCAACATCCCAGCAATTCCAGGAACAGCTGTTAAAAATTGACCAATGTCTGGAAAATCTTCCAGCTCCTGCACCCAACATCTTGCTCCTGGGGGATTTCAACTTAAGGCACCTAAAATGGAGGAATATAGCAAATAATATTGTTGCAGTAATAACACCAGGAGGCAGCTCTGATGAAAACTCACACTCACGCGAGCTTTTAAATCTCTGCACAAAATACAATTTAAACCAGCAAATAATAGAGCCTACTAGACTGGAGAATACACTAGACCTCATCTTCACTAACAATGATGATCTGATAAGAAATGTCACCATATCAAAAACAATATACTCAGATCACAACATAATTGAGGTTCAGACATGTATGCACGGAGCCCCAGACCGACAAAATGAGATTAGTCACGAGGGAGCATTCACCAAATTCAACTTCAATAACAAAAACATAAAGTGGGACCAAGTAAACCAAGTCCTAACCGATATAAGCTGGGAAGATATACTAAGCAACACAGACCCCAACTTATGCCTAGAACAGATTAACTCGGTGGCACTCGATGTATGCACAAGGCTTATTCCTCTAAGAAAAAGGAGGAGTAGATGTAAAATAGAAAGAGACAGGCGCTCCCTTTACAGGCGACGGAAAAGAATAACAGAGCGGCTAAAAGAGGTCAATATATCTGAAATGCGTAGGGAGACACTGGTCAGAGAAATAGCAAGCATCGAACTTAAGCTAAAAGAATCCTTTAGGAGTCAGGAATCGCGGGAAGAACTAAAAGCCATAAATGAAATCGAAAGAAACCCAAAGTATTTCTTCTCCTATGCCAAATCAAAATCGAGAACAACGTCCAGTATTGGGCCCCTACTTAAACAAGATGGGTCCTACACAGATGACAGCAAGGAAATGAGTGAGCTACTCAAGTCCCAATATGACTCAGTTTTTAGCAAGCCGCTAACCAGACTGAGAGTCGAAGATCAAAATGAATTTTTTATGAGAGAGCCACAAAATTTGATTAACACAAGCCTATCCGATGTTATCCTGACGCCAAATGACTTCGAACAGGCGATAAATGACATGCCCATGCACTCTGCCCCAGGGCCAGACTCATGGAACTCTGTGTTCATCAAGAACTGCAAGAAGCCCCTATCACGAGCCTTTTCCATCCTATGGAGAGGGAGCATGGACACGGGGGTCGTCCCACAGTTACTAAAAACAACAGACATAGCCCCACTCCACAAAGGGGGCAGTAAAGCAACAGCAAAGAACTACAGACCAATAGCACTAACATCCCATATCATAAAAATCTTTGAAAGGGTCCTAAGAAGCAAGATCACCACCCATCTAGAAACCCATCAGTTACACAACCCAGGGCAACATGGGTTTAGAACAGGTCGCTCCTGTCTGTCTCAACTATTGGATCACTACGACAAGGTCCTAAATGCACTAGAAGACAAAAAGAATGCAGATGTAATATATACAGACTTTGCAAAAGCCTTCGACAAGTGTGACCATGGCGTAATAGCGCACAAAATGCGTGCTAAAGGAATAACAGGAAAAGTCGGTCGATGGATCTATAATTTCCTCACTAACAGAACACAGAGAGTAGTCGTCAACAGAGTAAAGTCCGAGGCAGCTACGGTGAAAAGCTCTGTTCCACAAGGCACAGTACTCGCTCCCATCTTGTTCCTCATCCTCATATCCGACATAGACAAGGATGTCAGCCACAGCACTGTGTCTTCCTTTGCAGATGACACCCGAATCTGCATGACAGTGTCTTCCATTGCAGACACTGCAAAGCTCCAGGCGGACATCAACCAAATCTTTCAGTGGGCTGCAGAAAACAATATGAAGTTCAACGATGAGAAATTTCAATTACTCAGATATGGTAAACATGAGGAAATTAAATCTTCATCAGAGTACAAAACAAATTCTGGCCACAAAATAGAGCGAAACACCAACGTCAAAGACCTGGGAGTGATCATGTCGGAGGATCTCACCTTCAAGGACCATAACATTGTATCAATCGCATCTGCTAGAAAAATGACAGGATGGATAATGAGAACCTTCAAAACTAGGGAGGCCAAGCCCATGATGACACTCTTCAGGTCACTTGTTCTATCTAGGCTGGAATATTGCTGCACACTAACAGCACCTTTCAAGGCAGGTGAAATTGCCGACCTAGAAAATGTACAGAGAACTTTCACGGCGCGCATAACGGAGATAAAACACCTCAATTACTGGGAGCGCTTGAGGTTCCTAAACCTGTATTCCCTGGAACGCAGGAGGGAGAGATACATGATTATATACACCTGGAAAATCCTAGAGGGACTAGTACCGAACTTGCACACGAAAATCACTCACTACGAAAGCAAAAGACTTGGCAGACGATGCACCATCCCCCCAATGAAAAGCAGGGGTGTCACTAGCACGTTAAGAGACCATACAATAAGTGTCAGGGGCCCGAGACTGTTCAACTGCCTCCCAGCACACATAAGGGGGATTACCAACAGACCCCTGGCAGTCTTCAAGCTGGCACTGGACAAGCACCTAAAGTCAGTTCCTGATCAGCCGGGCTGTGGCTCGTACGTTGGTTTGCGTGCAGCCAGCAGCAACAGCCTGGTTGATCAGGCTCTGATCCACCAGGAGGCCTGGTCACAGACCGGGCCGCGGGGGCGTTGACCCCCGGAACTCTCTCCAGGTAAACTCCAGGATAACCATCACACACACCACCAGCCGTCACACACACCACCAGCCGTCACACACACCACCAGCCATCACACACACCACCAGCCACCACACACACCACCAGCCGTCACACACACCACCAGCCATCACACACACCACCAGCCACCACACACACCACCAGCCATCACACACACCACCAGCCGTCACACACACCACCAGCCATCACACACACCACCAGCCATCACACACACCACCAGCGATCACACATACCACCAGCCATCACACACACCACAAGCCATCACACACACCACCAGCCACCACACACACCACCAGCCGTCACACACACCACGAGCCACCACACACACCACCAGACATAACACACACCACCGGACGTCACACACACCACCAGCCATCACACACACCACCAGCCATCACACACACCACCTGCCGTCACACACACCACCAGCCACCACACACACCACCAGCCATCACACACACCACCAGCCGTCACACACACCACCAGCCGTCTCACACACCACCAGCCATCACACACACCACCAACCATCACACACACCACCAGCCGTCACACACACCACCGGCCATCACACACACCACCAGTCATCACACACACCACCAGCTATCACACACACCACCAGATATCACACACACCACCAGCCACCACACACACCATCAGCCGTCACACACACACCACCAGCCATCACACACACAACCAGCCATCACACACACCACCAGCCATCACACACACCACCAGCCATCACAAACACCACCAGCCGTCACACACACACCACCAGTGGCAAAAGGACAGCAGAAACACAGAGCAGGAGGGACAGAAGAGACAGCAAGCCAACAGGCGCCAAGCAGCAGCAGAGCAGAAGAGAAGCAGCAGAAAGCAGGGTTTACAGCAGCAGAGAGCAGGAAAAAGCAGGCACCGGAAGCAAAAAAGGAAACAGAAGGGGGAAATGACAGAGCAGAAAGAGCAGCGGGAAAAAATAAAAGCAGGAACACAGCAAAGAGAGTAGAAAAAAAGGTGCAACAGCAGAGCTACAGCGCAGAAAGGCAGAGGAGGACAGCAGGGAGAAGTGGCAGTGAAAGAGAGTGAGGCACAAAGAGAGCGGGAAGTAGACAGCAGTGAAGCACCAGAATAGCGGGCGGGAAGCAGCAAATAAGCGAAGAGAGCAGAGCAGGATGGCAGCAAAAGAAAACGATGAAGCAAAGGGTAGTAGACAATAGAGAGCAAAGAAAGCAGTGACAGAGACAGGGCCATAAAAGCAGAATAGAGAAGAGCAGAGCAGTGAAAGCAGAAAGAGAGAGTGAAGAGCAAAAGAGCGGGTGAAAGGGGAGCAATAGCAGCAGGACAGCGGCAAATAGCAGCAGAGTGAAGCCCCAAAACACAGTAGAAAGGAGAGCAGAAAGCAGAATGTGCAGAAATAGCAGAGCAGAAAAGCAGCAGCAAAGCAGCAGAGAGCAGCAGGGAAAGCGGCAAAGAGCAGAGCTAAGCAGCAGAACAGAGAGCGGGAACAGGAAAAGCAGGGGAGGCAGAAAACAGCAGCAGGAAGCAGGCAACAGCAGCAGCCCCCAGGAGCCAAGTAGAGCAGGGGGCAGCAGCAGCAACAGCACAGAGCGGGGCCAGAACACAGCAGAGCAGCAAAAAGCAGCAGCAGGACAGGAAACAGAGCAGCATGACAGCGCAGAACAGAGCAGCAGGACAGCAGCAACAGAGAGCAGTGACAGCAGCACAAAGCAGCATGAAGCAGCAGTGACAGCGAGAAAGAGCAGAAGACAGGAGAAAGGCAGAGTGAAGCAGCAGCAAAAGCAGCTGACAGCAAGAAACAGCAGAGATGGGCGGGAAAAAAGGCAGAATAGTAGAAGCAGGCAAAGCAGAAGCAGTAGGGACACCCAAAAAGAGAGAGTACAGCAGAAGGCAAGGAAGTAGCAGAACAGACCAGCAGGACAGTGGAAACAGCAGCGGGGCAGTGAAGGGAAGCATAAAGCAGCAGGGAAAGCAGCAGAAACAGCAGCGGGCCAAAGAACAGCAAAGATGAAGAGAGCAAAGCAGAGCAGCAGCAGCAGGGCAACAGCAGCACAATACAGCAGGAAAGGAACAGAAGCAGCGACAGCAGAAACAGCAGCAGGGACGGCAGCAAAGCAGGACAGGCAGCAGCAGCAGCAGCAGCAGCAGCAGCAGCAGCAGCAGCAGCAGTGACAGCGAGAAACAGCAGCGGGGAGGAAGCAGCAGAACAGAGCAGCAGGACACAGCAACAGCAGGGGACAGCGAGCAAAGAGCAGCAGATGAAGGACAGCGAGAACAGAGAGTAAGAGCAGAGATAGCAGCAGCAGGGAAGCAGCAGCAGAGCAGCAGGAAGCAGAGAAACAGAGCAGCCCTGTGAGGAGCAAAAGCAGCATAGGAAAGGCAGAGCAGCAGAGCACCAGCAGCAGCAGCAGCAGTGAACAGCAGCAAAGCAGCAGCAGGGACTGCAGCCAGCAAAGAGCAGAACGGGCAGCAGGCGGGCAGCAGAGCAACAGCAGAGAGAGAAAGTGAAGAAAAAAGAGGCGAACCAATGAAGCAGAGATTGGCAGGGGAAGAGAGAGCAGAGAGCAGAGCAGGATAGAGGAGGGGGAAAGAGAGAACAGGAGAGTGACAGACCAGCAGCAGAGAGGAAGCAGAGAATGGGAAGCAGGAAGAGTAGAAAAGGGCAGTGGAAGAAGAATAGAGAGAAATTTTTAAGCAGACTAAAAAAATAAGAACAAAGAACGAAGGAACACTGCAGAACCCTTGGCCCATGCGAGGCAGGTCCGTCTTTTTTTAAACCCAATGCACCCAACCAGCGGTCAGGTCACATTGACTTAAGGGGGAAAGGAAAAAGACCTGGAGCAAAGAACAGGCCAACTCACACCCCCCACATCCACTTATGTATTTATCCAACCTATTTTAAAGCTACAAAACGTTCTGGCCCTCTATAACTGTACTCGGGAGTTTGTTCCACTATCCACAACTCAACCCAAAACCCGTGCTTTCCTTTCCTTTATGAATCTGAATTTTTCCAACTTAAAAACCCTTGCTGGGGTCCTGTTAGGCTAGATATTTTCAAACACCATTTACATCCCCTTTATTTATTCCTGCTTTCCCTTTATAACCCCAATCATATCCCCAACTCCTTTTTGAGAGTGCAGATTCAGGGCCCCCCGTCTATCCTCATAGGGAAGGTTTCTATACAGGGGTCAACTTTGTCATCCTCCTTTGACATTTTTCCCGAGAATTTATATCCATTCTGTAATACGGTGACCAAAACCGTGTAGCATAATCTAAATGAGGCCAACCCAAAGGGTGTATAGAGTTGAAGAACAACCTGAGGACTTATTATTTATGCTTCTTGGGTATGAAGCCAAGGATTCTATCCTTTTTTTTAACACTTATGCACTGTTGTCTTTTTCAGATTACTCAACCAGAACTCCAAATCTTTTCGCAATCCGTAATTTTATCTACATTATTTAGTTTATATGTGGGCGGTTATTGTCCTGTCCAACATTTAGAACCTTTTTCATTTGTTTAAAATTTAAAAGCATCTGCCATTTTCCCACCACGCATCAGTCTATTCAAATTTCTGGGGTGCTGAATGTCTCGTCAGAATGGGGGTTCGAGGCCTATTTTGGTCATCGGCAAACTTTCCGAGTCGCTCTTTTTTGCCCCCCATCTATGTCGTTTGGGAGATTGTGAACAAGGGGGCCCAACACCGACCCCGTGGAACACCGCTCGTGATGCTTCCCACCTGATTTCTCCCATTTTGCAAACTCTGCTGCCTATTTGTCAACCATGCCCATCCAGGAAAAAAAAATTTTTCCCCCCTATTCCATGTGCTTTTTAAATTTTTCCCCAATAGTCCTGATGTGGGGCCCTGTCGAAAGCCCATGAAGTCCATATAAAAATATCAATTCATTACCAGATCTCCCCCTCAAATACCTTAGGAAAAAAAATTTAAAAAATTGTAAGGCAGGAACGCCCTTTTTAAAACCATGCTGAGATTGTTTATTAATTTATGCTTTTTAATGAAGAACGCCTGGCAATTATTGATTCCATAAATTTTCCCACTATGGAGGTTATTTTTGGTCATAGTTTGAAGTATGACCTGTCACCTGTTTTGAAAATAGGATCACATTTGCATTTTTATTATTGGCACCATGCCATTTTTTGGGATATGTTGAAAAAAATTAGCCAGAGGTTTCGCCCCCTTTTAAATTTCCCTTTTAAAACTTTTCATACAGTTTTATCAGGCCGGGAGTTTGGTTTTTAAATTTTTCATTTGCCAAGGACTATGTCACTTGTGACCCTAATCGTGCAAGTTTTTTTTATCGTCCTGTTCTAAATAATTTATCATTACTGAATATCGCTGGTATCCTCCCGTGTAAAACTGAGGAAGTATGGTTTTAAAAAAACCCCATTTCCCTTTTCACTGTCAGTGAGCTGACCGAGGAACTTTTTGAGTGGCCTATCTTGTCCCTGATTTATTTTTTATACCTGAAAGAATTTTGGTCTTCGATTTCTTTCAACTTTTAACCCCATAACCTTTTTCTTTTAATTTCCCCTTTTTTTATTTTTAACTGAATATATCGATTTCTTTTAAATTTCCCCCTCCCTTTTTTATTTGCCTATATATGCCTCTTTTACCAATCAGATATTTTAATCTATTGTTCATCCATTTAGATCATTTTTTTTGATCTGATTTCATTTGGGAAATAATTTGACTGAGCAGGAACAGCCCGGGAAAACATCATATCGGCAACCATCACCACCTACCTGACCCTTATCAGCATTCCAGTTCAGCCCACCTAAGTATTTTTCATCCAGAAATCAGCCGCAAAGTCAGGGCGGAGACTTGATTGCCATTTTTAGGGAATTCCATGATATATTAAAAATGATGGGGTGACCTTTCCAAGCTCATCTTAATCAAAATTTTTAAATTTTAAAATTTCCCACCCAAGAACCGTCAAGGAGGATTTTAGTTGGTCTGTCACAAACGTTTTAAAAACAATCCGGATCGTATCAAGAAAGTCATGACTTAAAATTTTTGTCAAATGCTCCTAACTTTTTAGTTGAAATCTCCCATTAGCACAACATTTTTGATGTAGATGCCTTCAATTTCTGTCCCATAGAAGTTTACTGCATCCCCATCAAGATTTTTGAAATCACACCCAAAATTGTTTTTCGCCTAAGTTTTAACCAAACAGATTCAGTGGCTGACGCTTCTAATTTAATATCTTGTCTAACACAACAATTTTAAAATTTTTCTGACATACTCCACCCAACCTTCCTGTTTACCCTGTCAGTGTGGGAAAATTTTTAGCCTTGTATTTACATTTAACCCTCTATCTTCAGATTGAGCCAGGCCTGTTATAGCAATAATATCTATGTTTCCCATTTAAAAATTAATCTTAGCTCATCATTTTATTTCTTTAACCCGCTATTAGTATAGTAAACCTTAAGGAGCTATCTTTGCCCCTGCATCCCCTTTGTTTGCTGACCCGATCATTTTCTTTTTTTTAACTTTATGCTGAATGCCTTTTAAAATTTACTGTTTCAACCCTAGTGTTGCAACCTGTTTTTTTCCCACACACACCCATACCTCTATCTTCCCTCAGTTTAAAATCATAGGGATTTCACCAATCCCTCAATTGAGTCTGCAAGGCTCACCCGCCCCCAAAAGATGTACCCCATCCCTGCATACAAACATGTTTGTTTGGGGTTGTTCCAGTTTCAATGAATGGGGTTTAAGTCCTTGCAGATCTGTCACGCAATTACACCAATTTCCCAGACAACCATCCCTTTTTCCCACCCCCCTTTTAGGCAAGATGCTCATTGGATTGGGGTCCTCCCCCTTTGACTTAATGAAATCTATAGCTGATCTGTACTTATCAGCAGCCTCTCTCCTCCCTTCCCAATATCATTTCCAATTGCACTGAGACAGAAATGGGCTTGTTCCCATTGACACGAATTTTCCAGCCTGTTGACAATGTCCCCAAACTAGCTAGGAAGCACACCCATCTCTCATCTTATTCCTATTCAAAACCCAAAAAATATCTTACCTGAGACACCAACCACAAGAATGCCTACCCCATTAGAGGGTAGACCCTTTTTTCCCTTTACTGGATGAAGACATTCATCCGAAGAACAGAGAAACGATTTCCTACCTTCAGATCTTCACCTAACTTTCCACCTGATGTGCCTCCCCTTTCTGGAACCACCTGCCATTTTGATTTGGGCTGCACCCCACTGCTGGTGCCCGTGTACCTCCCCAACTACAGCCCCCCACAGGGGAGACAGACTGCACTCACTGCTGGGAAACCCATTTCCCCCAACTCCAGCCACCCACACCCTTTTCCCAAACCCCAAGGGGGCCTTTGTTTTCCCAATCTCTCCTGGGAAGCAAAACCCCTCCTTCAACTCTGAAACCAATTTTTAAAAACTGCAGAAAGCCGCCTTTTAACCGTCCACCTAATCCCAAAGAGCTCAGGTCTGTGACCCACGACGACGACTAAGAGAAAAGCAGGGCAGAGTAGATCAGTATGTAGAGAAGCAAACAAAGAGAAGAGGAAGAGAAGAGTAGAAGTAGAGTAGTGATAGTAGTAGAATAGAGAGTGAAGACAAAATAGAAGAAGGAAGAGAAAAGCGGGGCGGGCCAAACAGCAAAAGAGCAGGCCAAAACAGCAGAGCAGAGAGAGCAGAAAGAGAGCAGGAACAGCAGAAAGAGAGAGGAAGGGGCAATAGTGAGGCAGAAAGACCAGTGAACAGAAAAGGGAGGAAGAGAGAAAGGCGGGACGAACCAGAAAGAGCAGAGAGGACAGCAGCAGAAAGCAGGAGGAGCAGCACAAAGAGACAGGGGCAAAACAGAGCAGCAGCAGCAGTGAAAAAGCAGAAGCAGGCAGGACAGAGCAGCAACAGTACAGCAGGAAATTAGCAGAGTGATAGCAGAAAAGAGCAGAGAGTGAAGCAAACCCAAACAGCAGAGTAGGAAAAAAGCAAAGAGACTATGACAGCAGCAAAGCAGAGCAGAAAAAGGAAAGCAGCAGGAAGAAAGCAGGCAGGACAGCAGAAAACAGAAAAAAGCAGACAGGGCAGAAAGAGCAGCAGTGAAGCAGCAGAAAGAGCAGAGCAGGACATTAGCCTAATGAAAAGCAGCACACCAGCAGTGAGAGCAGGAAGAGCAGGAAGCAGGAATAGCAGTAGAGAGTGAACATTTGCAATAGCAGAAACTAAGAACAAGCAGAAAAAGGCGATAGCCCAGCAAAGCAGAGAGGAAGCAGCAAAAAGAGCAGAACGCAGGACAGCAAAGCAAAAGGGCAGCAGGAAGACAGAACACCCATGACAGCACAGCACAGAAAGGCAGCGGGCAAAGCAGAGAGAGCAGAGCGGGACAGCAGGGGAAATAGAGCAGAAGAGTAACAGCAGAGAGTGAAGACCAGAAAGGGGCAGTGATAGAAAAGAAAAGCAGAGTGAAACCAGAGCAAAAGCAGCAGGAAGCAGGCCCAAAGAGCAGAAAAAAAGGAAAGCAGCAGTAAAGAAAGGTTGGAAAAAAAAGCAAAAGGGCAGGACAACAAAAGCGGGCTTTAAGAGTAAGAGTGACAGAGCAAAGCAAATGACGCAGAAAAGAGAAAGGGGCCAGAGTAGCAAAGAGAAACCAGGACGAGAGAAACAGCAGAGAGGAAGCAGCAGAGCAGCGGGAAAAGAACAGCAGCAGCAGCAGAAGCAGCAGCAGTGAGGCAGAGAAAGCAGCAGGGACAGAGCAGCAAAGCAGCGCAGGACAGCAGCAAAAACAGCAGCAGAGCAGCAGCGGGAAGCAGCAAAAAAACAGGAAGGCAGAAAGAGCAGGGGAAAGGCAGCAACAGAGCAGCAGGAGCAGGACAGCAACCAGCAGCTGCAGCAAAGCAGCAGAGGGAAGGCAGAAAAAGTGAGGCAGCAGAAAGAGCAGGAAGCGCGCAAAGCGACAGAGCAGAGTGACAGCGCAGAAAGAGGAGGACAGCAGCACCCCCGGATGCGCGCCAAATAGAGAGGGCAGAACGCAGAGCAGTGCGGAGGAAGAGCGAGGGGAAACAGCTAAGGGAGAGGAAGACAGAAAGCAGGGGATGCGCGTAAAGAGGGGACAGAGAGAAAGAGCGGAAGAGAGTAAGAGAGAGAGCAGAGGAAGGAGAAAGGGGAACAGGCCCCCGATTTTCCCGAGGGGTTGGGTAAACGCCCCGCCCCCGGGTTGGGACCAGGCCCCCTGGGGTCAGCGCCTGATCAACCAGGTGTGGCGGCGCACCAACCAACGGAGCCACGCCCTGATCAGGAACGACTTCAGGTGCTTGTCCAATGCCAGCTTGAAGACCGCCGGGGCTGCTGGTAATCCCCTTATGGGGCGGGGAGGCAGTGAACAGTCTGGGGCCCTGACACTTAGTTGGTCTTTTAATCAGTGACCCCCTGCTTTTTGGGGGAGGGGCATCGTCTGCCAAGTTTTTTGCTTTTAGTGAGTATTGTGCGTTCGGTACTAGTCCTCTAGGATTTTCCAGGTGATATAATCATGATCTCCCCCCCCTTTCCAGGAATACAGGGAAACCCAAGCGCCCCAGTAATTGGGGGGTTTTTTATTCCGTTATGCGCCCAAAAAAGTTCTCTGTACATTTTCTAGGTCAGAACACCTGCCTTGAAAGGTGCTGTTAGAGGCGAAAATTTTCCCACCCTTAGATAGAACAAGTGACCTGAAGAGTGTCATTGGGCTTGGCCCCCCTAGTTTTGAAGGTTTCTTTTCCATCCCATTTTTTAGAGATGCGTTTGGATACAATGGGTCCTTGGGAGATCCTACAATCACTCCCAGGTTTTTTGACGTTGGTGTTCCATTTTGGGGCCAAAATTTGTTTTTATTGATGAAGATTTAATTTCTCAGTTTACCTTTTCGAGAATTGAAATTTCAAGTTGAACTATTTTTTTCGCAGCCCACTAAAAGATTTGTTGATGTCCGCCTGAGGCAGTGTCTGCAAGGGAAAACTTTTCTGCGATTGGGGTGCATCTGCAAAGGAAGACACGGTGTGTGGCGACATCCTTGTTTTGTGGATATGGGGATGAGGAACAAGATGGGGGTTTGGCCTTGGGGAACAGAGCTTTCACCGAGCTGCCTGGATTTTACCTGTTGACGACTACTCGTGTTCTGTTAGTGAGGAAAAAGATCCATCGACGACTTTTCCTGTTATTCCTTTAGCGCATTTTGCGCTATTACGCCAGGTCAACTTGTCGGGGCTTTTAAAAGTCGAAAAAGACTGCATTCTTTGTTTTCTAGGATTTGGGACCTTGTCGTAATGATCCAGAGTTGAGACAGACGGGAGCACCCTTTTCAAAACCCATGTTCCCTGGGGTAACTGATGGGTTTCTAGAGGGGGGGGGATCTTGTTTAGCCCCTTTTCCCAAAGATTTTGGAATGGGATGTTAGGCATTTCTGTAGTTTTTTTGTTGTTGCTTTACTCCCCCCTTTGTGGAGGGGGGCTATGTCTGTTTTTTTTAGTAACGAGGACGACCCGTGTCCATGCCCCCTCCCATGGGAGGGAAAAAGGTCGGGATAGGGGCTTTTGCAGTTCTTGATGAAAAAGATTTCCCCATGAGTCGGGCCCTGGGAGGGGATGGGATGCTTTATCGCCTGTTCGGTCATTTGGGTCGGGAAACATGGGATAGGTTGTGTTAATCAAATTTTGTTTTCAAAAAAAAATTCATTTTGATCTTCGACTTCAGTCTGGTTAGCGGCTTCCAAAAACTGAGTCATATTGGGACTTGAGTAGCTACCTTTTCCCTTTGTTGTCATCTGTGTGGGACCCATCTTGTTAAGAGGGCCCCAAACTGACGTTGTTCTGGTTTTTGATTTGGCATGGGAGAAAAATACTTTGGGTTTCTTTGATTTCATTTATGGTTTTTAGTTTTTCCCCCGATTCCGACCGGGCTTTTTTTAGCTAAGTTCGATGCTTGCATTTCTTGACCAGTGTCCCCTGCATTTGATTTTTAGCCCTTTTAGCCCCCTTGTTATTCTTTCCGTCGCCTGAAAGGGGAGGCCGTCTTTTCTTTTTTACATCCCCCCCTTTTTTTTAGAGGAATGTTTGTGCATACATCGAGCCCCCAAGTTAATCTGTTTTAGGCATGGGGGGTTTTTTGGGAGTATCTTCCAGTTTATATCGGTTCGATTTGGGTTTTTACTTGGTCCCATTTTTTATGTTTTTGTTATTGAAGTTAAATTTTGGTAATGCCCCTGACTAACTCATTATTTTTGTCGGGGGCCCCACGCATACATGTCTGAACCCATGTGTGATCTGAGTATTTTTTTTGATATGGTGAATTTATCAGATCATCATTTAGTGAAGATGATCATTTTCTCCAGTTAGTAGGTTATTATTTGTGGTTTAAATTGAATTTGCAGAGATTTCCCCCGTGGTGGAGTTTTAAAGAGCTGCCCCGGGTGTATTACTGCAACAAATTATTTGCTTTTTCCCTCCAGAGGCCCCCGTTAAACCCCCAGAGAAAGATGTTGGCAGGAGCTAAAGATTTTCCAGACAGTGGTCAATTTTTAACAGCTGTTCCTGGAATTGCTGGATGTTGCACCCGGGGAGGTTTTAGACCCCCACAATGACTATTTTTTGGGCTGACCTTACGCAAAACTTCCACTACGTCTTTTGGGGGCATTAAGCTTTTGAAAAAAGGGTTGCGCAGGCCAACCCCTTTTTGCCTGTTCACTCTGTCACATCTGTAAGGTAAACCTCGACCCATATTTGTTGTCCAAGGATCCTTATGGGCCCCTTTGAAAGGCGAAATTGCTTTGCCTCTGCAAGCAGTCCACGGATGAAAGGATTTGTTGTTTGTTCCTTTTAACCCCTGTATATTTAAAAGAAGAATGTTATCGGGCTGGTGGTATTGTTGGTACTGGGGGGGGTTTTTTTTCCCGGGATTAGTATTTATCTGTTGGTTTGGAGGGAGGCAATGATTGGGTTTCCCCCCAGGAATGACTGGGGGTAGATTTCCCCTTTCCCCCGTTTTTTTCCCTTTCCCACAAAAACCCTCCTCTTGAGTGGGTGTGGCTACCCCGGTTTTCCCATGGCTGATGTTTTTGTATCTTTTTTCCTCTTTTGATGGTATGCTGGCAATTTGGGGTTTTAGACAAATTTTTACTGAAGAGGCACATTTCAGGGGGAAAAAGCTTAAGGAAGGGGTATTTTTCCTTTTTCATAGGGGATGACATTTTTTAGGTGGGGAAAATTTCATGTCCCATCTGTTTTTCCAGATTTCCCCTGCCAGCAGATACCGAGGGATGGGCACAGGGTTGGTTTGTTTTTCCCTTTGGGGGTTTTTGGGGGACTGATTCCCCGTTGGTGCATGTTTCCGTCTTATTCTATCCTCCTAGCACCAAAATGGACTCCCCCCAGTTGTTTTTGGAATTTTTCCCCACTATTGCTATTGGAGTCCTCTTGTTTGCTATTTTTTTATTTAGTTTTTAATATTGGTTTTATCATCTTTTACTAAATTTGTTTTCCCTACTATGGCCCTGTCCCATGAGGTCATTTATATGTATTCCCTTTCCCTATAACCCGACACCTGACAAAATTTTTCACCATTACTGTCTCCCAGGGGACCCCGCTTTACCATTTTTGTCTCCCCAGGACAGCACCTCCAGCTTCACCATTTCTGTCTCCCAGGAACACTATCAGCCCCCATTTACTGACACCCGACATCACCTCCAGCCTTTCAGTTTGTATACGGGCCCGATCAGGGTCCCCCTTTAGCCCAGACTTTATGTTCCCATCTGTTTTGAAAGCTTCCAGGGTTTTTTATGAAAGCAGCTTTTATGTTGTCCCTTTTAATCCCCCGTGATTTTAGTCCAAGATTTTCTCATTTGGGCATACCAAAAAAAATTTTTCTGTTTTAAAACTGCTTGTAGCTAGTTCTGGGGTATCGCACAAGGAGGTGACACCAACCAAAATGAAATTTATCCATGTAAGCCTGTTTGTTTGACTGACCCAGACTACACACAGCTTCAAATGATTTGAATTTGATTTACCCAAACATAGCAACCCCCTTGAATATTATATTAATAACCTTTAAAAGAAGCCAGCTATTTGTATTTCTGTTTCTAACTTTTTGTATATTGACAGCTTAGTCAGCCTGATTTTTAATGTTTGTGTTTATAAGGGCGCCTACAAACCCATCCGTTTAAATCGTTTATTGTCCAACGAAAATGTTTGAAACCAGTCCCCGGGTTTGACCAGCAAGGGGGTTTGACCAGCCAAGGGTTCGACCAGTCAATTTTGGACCAGTCGATCTGCCTGGGTCAGGGGTCATTTTTTTAAAACATACTGGTCGGTGATTTGAGCAACACATGAAGGACTACTGGAAATTATCTACCGAGTAATTTGTAGATGATACAAAAAATAACTTTGCGGGTTTAAGAGCCGTGATACTATAAATGACGTACAGCGACCTCTTGTTTATCAACGCCATCTGGCTTTTCTATTTTTTTTTGTCTCCACCACAATAAATGCCAAATTTTCATAAGTGACTGGGCAAATTTTGAGGGAAAGGGGCCTTTTTTTGTAGAATTTCTTCGTTGTGTATAATTGACCGCTGGTAACTACAGGGTTATATGAAAGGCAGTAAGTCCGATTTCAGGGAAAAAAAAACTAAAAAGTCACCCACCCACCAAGTACCATTATAAATGGGTTTGTTACTACAACACGATTTTGCATTCACTGGATCACAGATTATATGGGGACAAGCAGGCCAGGAAGATTATTAAAACAGCTGACCTTTGGGAAGTTTCTCGACTTCACCTGCCCCTAAGGTTATCAGCCTATTTAAAATCACCCGTTTTCAAAGACACTTTGCCTTTTTCATCAATATACTGGGGAGCCACTGTAGATACCCCATCCCTTTGTATACTAAAGCTTCGGGGAGACTTTTTTCCCTGACAAAAGTTAAAAAAATTTTTTTTTCACACGGGAAACGGGCCCTATGATTCTCCAGTAAATGCAGGTAATGCACACAAATTTCCTTTTTGACTCAGTAAAATTTTTTTTTTTCCCGCCCAAGATTGGTTCCAGGGCTGAGGATGTACGAAAGGGATTGATGGAAAAAATTAAAGCAGCACGAAGACGACCAAAAACCAAAAAACCGAACAAGAACTTGACACTACTCCATAAAGAAAGAATAGAATAAAAGGATAGAGAGAGTGAAGCAGCAAAAGAGAAAGGAAGCAGAAAAAGAGCAGCAGGACGGGCAGAAAGCAGCAGAAAGGAAAAGAGCAGAACAGAGAGCAGCAATGACAGAGCGGGAAAATAGCAGAGTAAACAGAACCAGCAGAACGCAGCAGCAGAGTGAAGCAGCAGAAGAGAGCAGGACAGCAGAGAAAGAGAGAGGACAGGAGCAACAGCAGAGAGGAACAGCAGAAAGCAGAGCAGCAGGCACAGGGGCAGTGGCAGCAGCAACACAGAGCGGGAAGCAGCAGCACAGAGCAGAGCCCCAAGGCAGAAAAGAGGAAACAGCAGCAGCGGAAGGGCAGAACAGAGAGAGGAAGCAGCAGCAAAGCAGGGAGAAAAACAGCAGGTGAAAAGGGCAGAACAGAGAGCAGCAGGATAAGAGCAGGAGGCGCGGGGCCAGCAGCAGCGTGGAAAGCGACAAGCAGCAGCAACAGAGCCATGACAGCAGCAAAGCAGCAGGTGATAACAGAAGCGCGGGACAGCACCAGCAAAGCAGGCAGTGACAGCAGCAAAGAGAGCAGTGACAGGCCAGCAACGGGCAGAGGAAGCAGCAGAAAGCAGCAGCAGGTAGCAGTGAAAGACAGAACAGGAAGAGCTACAGGGCGGGCAGCAGCAGCAACGAGCAAAGCAGCAGACAGAGCAGCAGAGTGAAAAGGGGAACCAACAGCAGCAGAGCCTTAATGGGCAGAGAACCAGCAGTGAGCACAGCAAAGAGCAGAGGAAAGGGCAGCAAAGAGAGAGCAGAGTGACACATTTTTGAAGAGGAAGAAAGAGCAAAGAGATAAAGAGGAACCCGCAGAAGAGAGAGGAAAAACACATTTTAGAAAGCAGAGCAGGACAGCAGCAAAAGCAGAAAGCAGTTACAGCGAAAGTGATTTCAGAGCAGCAGAGAGCAGGACGCAGGGAAAGCGGGATGCAGATAAGGCAGAGCAGGAAGCACCAGAACAGCAGCAGGACAGCAACGGGGGCCCAGAGCAGCGACAAAGCAGAACAGCAGCAGCAGGACAGCGGCGCAACAGAGAGCAGGATAGAGCAGAAAGCAAAGCGGAAGA
Source organism: Cherax quadricarinatus (assembly GCF_038502225.1). Lineage (NCBI taxonomy): Eukaryota > Metazoa > Arthropoda > Malacostraca > Decapoda > Parastacidae > Cherax > Cherax quadricarinatus. The sequence goes on from NC_091353.1 coordinate 9,459,506, forward strand.
AAAGCAGATAGGACGGGGAGCAGCAAAGGGAGGGACAGCAGAGCAAAGCAGACCAGGACAGCAAACACAGAGCAGGGGACAGCAGCAGCAGCAGTTGGAGCAATAGAAAGGGGCTAAGAGCAGGAGCAGGACCGGGAAAGCAGCAGGACAGCAGCAAAGGGCCGGACAGCAAGAAAGAGAGAGAGGGGAGCAGCAGGGAAAAGGGCAACAACAGCAGAGAAGGGAAAAAGCAGAGGAAGCAGAAAAGGACAGAGGAGAGGAAAAGGGGGGCCAAAAAAAAGGGAGGGCAGCAGAAAAGTAGAGGAAGAGTAGAATAGCAGCAGTGAAGAGCAGAAAAGTAGGCCCGGTCCTTTTTGCCCCCCCACACACGGGGGGCCCGGGGTCTGATTCCCCGGGGGAAAATTTTGACACGTTCTTACACCTGTGTCCGTTCCCCAGCAGCAAAGGACCTGGGGATCCCGGTGTAATCCTGGGGACAAGATTAAGGGCCCCCCAAAGGAAATAAGTTGAAGTCCCGATGACGCACTGACTTTCTTGGGTTATCCTGGGCAACCCCCCGGGTTTAAAAACGAACGAAATCTTATCCATCTTAGCAAAAAAGAGAATAGAGAGAGGAGGAGAGAAAAAGAGAGAAAATGATGGGGAAAGAAGGAATGAGAGAGGGAAACAGCAGGAGGAAGAGAGAGTGAAGAAGTAAGCAGAAAGAGAGAGGAAGAGATGAGAGAAAGCAAGAAAAAGGGGAGAGCAGAGATGGGGAAAAAGGGAGCATCAGTAACAGAGCAGAGGAAAGGGGAGCAAGAGCAGAGTGAGGCAGAGAAAGAGAGGAACAAGCAATAGAGCAAAGAAAAGTGAAGGAAAAAGCAGCATGAAGCAGCAGCCAAAGCAGCAGGAAAGGGTTAAACAACAAACAGCAGAAGAGCAGCAAAGCGAGCAGTGACAGCAAAAGCAAAACAGAGCAGCAGGAGGCGACCAAAACAGAGCAGGACAGCAGCAGCCCGAGCCAGGACAGCGGCAACCCGCAGAGCAGGACAGCAGCAGCAAAGGCAGCAGAACAGCAGCAAACAGCAGCAGCAGCAGCAGGAAGCAGCATACCCGCAGAAGCAAGCAAAAGGTGCGGACCAGCAGCAGTGAAGGAAAAAACAGCAGGAAGGGTAGCAGCAGCAAGCAGCAGCGCGGCAGCAGGAAAGTTCAGAAGAGGACAGCAGCAGAACAGAGCAGAGCACAGGAACAGCAGGAAACAGCAGCAGGAAGCAGACAAAAGGCACAGCAGCAGCAAAGTGATGGGTAAAAGCAGAGCAGTGACAGCAGCAAAAGCAGAAAAGGGAAAAGAACAGAGCAGCAGGAAGCGCAGAACAGCAGCAGCATGAAGCAGAGCAGCAGCAGGGCAGCCTAAAAGCAGAGGAAGCAGGGAAAAGCAGAGGCAGTGAGGAAAAGCACACAGTCAGCACAGCAACAGAGCAGCAGGACAGCTTTCTAACAGCGGGCAGTTGGACAGCGCAGAACAGCAGAGCAGCAGAGTCACAGCAGCAGCAAGACAAGTGACAGAGCAGAAAAAGGAGCCCGTGACAGCAGCAGCCAGCAGCAGCAGGAAGCAGGCAAAGAAAAAGGAGAGGCGAAACAGCAAAGCAGAGCAGTGAAGCAGCAGCAACAGAAGCTAGGGCACAGCAGGGCAGCACAAAAGCAGCAAATATAAGACAAATAGAGCAGAGTAAGCAGAGCAATGGAGCAGCAAACAGCATGGTAAAGTGAAAAGAGAGAGCGCAGCATTAGCAGTTTTAAGTAGCAAAGGATAGAGAGCAAAACAGCGGAAGAGGAAAAAGCAGCATTAGGCAGGAGCAATTTCAGCAATGGAAAACAAACGACAGCGGAGCAATAGCAGCAGAGCAGCAGCAATGGAACGCAGAAAAGGTAGCAAGCAGCAGCACAGCCCGCAGCAGCGTGAAAAACAGCACGCAGCGCAGGACAGCAGGACAGCGGGAAAAGCAGGCGTGCAAAAACAGAGAAAGAGCAACAGCGCAAAGGGGAAAAGGCAGCAGAAAAGGGAGAAAAACAGCAGCGAAGCAGAAAATAACACAGCAGAGCAGTACTGAGCAGCAATAGCAGGCCCGGGGAAAACGCAGACGCAGCAGCAGGGCAGCAGAGCAAAGCAGCGCCCCTTTGGGGGGGCAGCGGACAGAGCACAAAACAGCAAAACGGAAAAGGCCCGGGAGCAATAAGCAGGGACAAAGCACAACAGCAGCAGCAGCAGCAGGTAAGGGGAACAGCAGCAGTGAAGCAGCAGCCAGAGCAGCAGCAGAGCGAAAGGGCCCGCAACAGCAGCAGCAGGGAACAGAGAAAGCACCAGCAGCAGCTAAACAGCAGCAGCAGAGCAGCGACAGCAGAGCAAAAGCAGAGCACAGAGGAAACAGAGAAAGAGCAGTGGAAAGCAGCAGGGAAAACAGCAGAGAGCAGAGGACAGCGCAACCCAAAACAGCAGCAGTGAAGCAGCAGAGCAGCAAAGGTTTAAACAGAAGGCGGGAAAAGGGAAAGCAGCAGGGGAAAGCAGAAAAGAGGAGGGGCGTTTTGGGATAACAGCAAGGGAGCAGCAGAGACAGCAGGCAGAGCAGCCAAGCACAGTGAAAACAGCAGACAACAGTGGCAGCAGCAGCAGCAGGGAGCAGGACCCCCAACAGCAACAGCACAGCAGCAGGCAGCAGCAAAGGGGCAGACAAAAAGCAGCAGACAGGCAGCAAAAGCAGTGACAACAGCAGCAGCAAAAAAACCCGCAAAAAGGGGAAAGGCAGCGCACAGAGCAGAGTGACAGCAGCAGAAAAGAGCAGAAAGAAAAAAGAGCAATAAAAAGCAGCGGGGCAGCCACAAAAGAGCAGCAGGAAAAAAAGGCAGCAAAGCAGGAAGCCCGCCCGGGACGGCAGCAGCCAACCAAGGGAAAACAGCAAGGACAACCAGCAGCAAAGCAGCAGAGGGGCAGCAACAGCAGGGCCCGCCAAAAAAGCAACAGCAGCGAGGGCAGCAAAGCAAAAGCAGCGGAGGGCAGCAAAGCAGCAACAGCACAGCGACAGCAAAACAGCAAAGCAGAGCAGCGAAAGGCAGCAAATTTTGGGAAAGCCAGCGAAGCAGCAGAAAAAGCAGAGACGCGTAAATACCAGCAGCAGCAGAGCGGACAGCAGCGACAGAGAACAGCAGCGGGCAAGCAGCCCGCAGAGAGAGCCCGCAGCCGAAAAGCCCAAAAGCAGCAAAAGCAGCAGGCAGCAGCAGCAGCAGGAGCGCAGGACAGCAGCAACAGAGAAGCATAACAGCGAAGCAGCAACAGCAGGGGAAAAACAGCAAAACAGCAGCAGGGGGAAAAACAAACAGCAGCAGCCAGGGCAGAGCGGAGGGTTGGGCAGGAACCCGCAGCAGCAGGAAGGGAAACAGCAACAGCAGCAGCAGCGACGGCCAAAAACAGCAGCAGCAGCAAAACAGCAAAACAACAGCAGGAAGCAGCAGCACAGCGCCCATTGAAAGATTTAGTTGATGTCCGCCTGGAGCCTTGCAGTGTCTGCAATGGAAGACACTGTCATGCAGATTCGGGTGTCATCTGCAAAGGAAGACACGGTGCTGTGGCTGACATCCTTGTCTATGTCGGATATGAGGATGAGGAACAAGATGGAAGCGAGTACTGTGCCTTGTGGAACAGAGCTTTTCACCGTAGCTGCCTCGGACTTTACTCTGTTGACGACTACTCTCTGTGTTCTGTTAGTGAGGAAATTATAGATCCATCAACCGACTTTTCCTGTTATTCCTTTAGCACGCATTTTGTGAGCTATTACGCCATGGTCACACTTGTCGAAGGCTTTTGCAAAGTCTGTATATATTACATCCGCATTCTTTTTGTCTTCTAGTGCATTTAGGACCTTGTCGTAGTTATCCAATAGTTGAGACAGACAGGAGCGACCTGTTCTAAACCCATGTTGCCCTGGGTTGTGTAACTGATGAGTTTCTAGATGGGTGGTGATCTTGCTTCTTAGGACCCTTTCAAAGATTTTTATGATATGGGATGTTAGTGCTATCGGTCTGTAGTTCTTTGCTGTTGCTTTACTGCCCCCTTTGTGGAGTGGGGCTATGTCTGTTGTTTTTAGTAACTGTGGGACGATCCCCGTGTCCATGCTCCCTCTCCATAGGATGGAAAAGGGTCGTGATAGGGGCTTCTTGCAGTTCTTGATGAACACGGAGTTCCATGAGTCTTGCCCTGGGGCAGAGTGCATGGGCATGTCATTTATCGCCTGTTCGAAGTCATTTGGCGTCAGGATAACATCGGATAGGCTTGTATTAACCAAATTTTGTGGCTCTCTCATAAAAAATTCATTTTGATCTTCGACTCTCAGTCTGGTTAGCGGCTTGCTAAAAACTGAGTCATATTGGGACTTGAGTAGCTCACTCATTTCCTTGCTGTCATCTGTGTAGGACCCATCTTGTTTAAGTAGGGGCCCAATACTGGACGTTGTTCTCGACTTTGATTTGGCATAGGAGAAGAAATACTTTGGGTTTCTTTCGATTTCATTTATGGCTTTTAGTTCTTCCCGCGATTCCTGACTCCTATAAGATTCCTTTAGCTTAAGTTCGATGCTTGCTATTTCTCTGACCAGTGTTATTCTTTTCCGTCGCCTGTAAAGGGAGCGCCTGTCTCTTTCTATTTTACATCTCCTCCTTTTTCTTGGAGGAATAAGCCTTGTGCATGCATCGAGTGCCACCAAGTTAATCTGTTCTAGGCATAAGTTGGGGTCTGTGTTGCTTAGTATATCTTCCTAGCTTATATCGGTTACGACTTGGTTTACTTGGTCCCACTTTATGTTTTTGTTATTGAAGTTGAATTTGGTGAATGCTCCCTCTTGACTAATCTCATTATGTCGGTCTGGGGCTCCACGCATACATGTCTGAACCTCAATTAAGTTGTGATCTGAGTATATTGTTTTTGATATGGTGACATTTCTTATCAGATCATCATTGTTAGTGAAGATGAGGTCTAGTGTATTCTCCAGTCTAGTAGGCTCTATTATTTGCTGGTTTAAATTGAATTTTGTGCAGAGATTTAAAAGCTCATGTGAGTGTGAGTTTTCATCAGAGCTGCCTCCTGGTGTTATTACTGCAACAATATTATTTGCTATATTCCTCCATTTTAGGTGCCTTAAGTTGAAATCCCCCAGGAGCAAGATGTTGGGTGCAGGAGCTGGAAGATTTTCCAGACAGTGGTCAATTTTTAACAGCTGTTCCTGGAATTGCTGGGATGTTGCATCAGGAAGCTTGTAGACTACCACAGTGACTAGGTTTTGGTTCTCGACCTTTACTGCTAAAACTTCCACTACATCATTTGAGGCATTAAGGAGTTCTGTGCAAACAAGTGACTCTGCAATGTACAGGCCAACCCCCCCCCCCTTTTGCCTGTTCACTCTGTCACATCTGTATAGGTTGTAACCTGGGATCCATATTTCGTTGTCCAAGTGATCCTTTATGTGGGTCTCAGTGAAAGCCGCGAACATTGCCTTTGCCTCTGCAAGCAGTCCACGGATGAAAGGTATTTTGTTGTTTATTGCTGGCTTTAGACCCTGTATATTTGCAAAGAAAAATGTCATCAGACTGGTGGTATTGTTGGTACTGGGGGGGGGGGATTTTTTTTCCGGCATTAGTATCTGTATCTGTTGGTTTGGAGTGGAGGCCATCGACTGTGGTTCCACTCCAGGAATGACTGGATTTGGTGTACGATTTCTGCCATTTCCTGCCAGTTTTTTTTCCTTCCTGGCACTAAAAAACCTCTCCCTCTTGAGTGGCTGTGGCTACCCAGGTTTTCCCATGGCCTGGATGTTTTGTATCTTTTTGTCCCCTTTAGATGGTGTGCCTGGCAATTTAAGTTATAGCACAGTCTTTCCTGTACTGAAGAGGTACACATTTCAGGGTGAAAAAGCTTACAGGAAGGGAGTTTGCATTTTCCTGTTGTCATATGGGCACGGCATTTTCTAGGGTGGTCATAGTTGCACGTCCCGTCTGTTTTTCCAGATTTCCCATGTCTGCAGATACCAAGTGCATAGTATGTGCACAGGCTTGGTTTCCATTTGCCTTGGGTTTCTGTGACTGTATTCCCTGTTGGTGCATGTTTCCCTGTCTTATTCCTATCCTCCCTAGCACCAACAATGGAGCTCCCACCAGTTGTTTTTGGTAATATATCCTCACTATTGCTAGTGGAGTCCTCTTGTTTGCTATTTCCTGTGGTATTTCTAGTTTGCAATATTGGTTTTATCTTATCTTTGACTACACTTGTTTCCCCACTACGGCTCCTGTCCCCTATGAAGTCATTTATATGTATTCCTTCCTGCGTATAATTCCCGACTACCTGGACAAAATCTCCAGCTTCACCATTACTGTCTCCCAGGACAGCACCTCCAGTTTCACCATTACTGTCTCCCAGACATTAGCACCTCCAGCTTCACCATTACTGTCTCCCAGGACAGCACCTCCAGCTTCACCATTACTGTCTCCCAGGACAGCACTATCAGCCCCACATTTACTGACTACCAGGACATCACCTCCAGCCTTACAGTTTCTGACTACATGGCCAGTATCAAGGGCAGTACCATTCAGCCCAGACTTTTTATGTTCCCATCTGTTGTAGAAAGCTTCCAGGTTGTCTATGAAAGCAGCTTTGATGTTATCCTCTTTTAATACCCTTGTGATTTTAGTCCACAGATTTATCTCATTTGGGCATACCCAAAAACACTTCCCTGTTTTAATACTGCTTGTAGCTAGTTCTTGGATATCTGCACAAGGGGCGTGACACCAATTTCCACAAAAATGACAATTTATCCATGTGGAAGCCCGTTTGTTTGATTGACTGCAGACTACACAGAGCTTCATAATGATTTGAATGGTTGATTTACTGTAATTCTACTAGCAACCTCTTGAATACTCTATTAATAACCTCCTTAAATGAAGCTCTAGCTATTTGTATTTCTATTTCTAACTGTACTTGTATATTGGACAGCTTACCATGTACGTTCCTGATTTATATTTATTGTTTGTGTTTGATAAGGGCGCCTACAACCCCATCCGTTTACAGTCTGCTTTATTGTCCAACGAATCCGTTTGAAACCAGTCAAGGGTTCGGACCAGTCAAGGGTTCGGACCAGTCAAGGGTTCGGACCAGTCGAGGGTTCGGACCAGTCTGATCTGATCAGTGGGTCACTTATTTAAAACATACTGGTCGGTGATTTGGGCTAACACATGAAGGATCTACTTGAAATTATCTACCCGAGTAATATGTGATTTGATTGATACAAAAGTATAACTTGCGTGTTGAAGAACCGGTGATTTCTGGCAGCTCCTACAATGACGAACGGTCGAGCCTCAACCCTTGTTTATCAATCGCTGTATCTAGCTTTTCTAGTTTTTTTTCGTCTCCACCACAATAAATGCTATATTATCACTATAGTTGACTGGTGGAAATTTTGGAGGAAGGACGCTTTTTCTGTAGTAATAATTGCTTCTCGTTGTGTATATTGCGACCGCTGGTAACTACAGGTTATATGAAATTCACAGTATACGTCTGGTATTTCAAGAAAAAAGAAACTAATGAAAGTCACTCCACTCCACTAAGTACCATTATAATACTGGTTAGTTGCTACTACAACACTGTATTCTGCTATTCACTGGTATCACTAGATTATATGCGAGTACACTAGCAGGCCAGGAAGATTATTAAAACAGCTGACCACTGTGGTAAGTTTCTGGCGACTTCTGGCACCAGCCTCTATAGGCTTATCACTTCATTTACAAATTCACCTGTTTTCAAATGACACTTTAGCCTTTATCATCTATATACTAGGGAGCCACTGTAGTATACACTATACACTATGTATACACAATGTTATCAGGGAGACTTTCTTTCCTCTGACAAAGAAAAGTTCTATTATTATTATTTTGCACACGGAACACAGGCCTATGATTCCCCTCTGGCAGTAAACTCTGCTAGGTACTGCACACTAATTCTCCTTTTTTGACTCAGTATATAATGTTTTCCGCCCAAGATTGGTTCCAGGCGCTAGAGGGATGTATCGTATAGGATTGATGGCACAAATTAAAGTTCTAGCACGTAAGAGCGACCGTGAAAACATGAGAAAACCCAGAGCACAACGAGGCACGCTGACACGCTGACACGCTGTCAAGCTCCGTGTCCAGCCCAGGAGACGCCCTCAGGGCGCGAAACCACCAAAACGCCTGAACGTCGGCAAGCTGAAGGCCCACAACGTCAAGCAGTCCTTTGCAGAAATCCTGGATACCCGCTTGGAGTCCGTCGTGCTGGACGTTCAAAACGTCAAAGCAGCATGGACCGCACTCCGTGATACAGTGTACAGCACAGCCATGGAGTGTCTAGGACCCGTCACCAGAAAGCACAAGGACTGGTTCGACGAACACTGCACAGAAATCCAGCAGCTGCTGGAAGAGAAACGAAAGGCCTACATGGCCCTCATCAACGACCCAAAGTCCACAGCGAAGCAAGATGCACTGAGAAACATACACTGCAATACCCAGCGAAAAATGCGTGAAATGCAAGACTCTTGGCTAAGCAACAAAGCCAATGAGATTCAGGGCTTTGCAGACAGAAACAACATGAAGAACTTCTATGACGGCCTGAAAGAAATCTACGGCCCTACCACCTCTGGCACATCACCACTCCTCAGCGCAGATGGGTCAACGCTGCTCACAGACAAGGAGAAAATTCTAGAGAGATGGGCAGAACATTTTGACAGCGTGCTGAACCGTCCATCCACCATCAACGATGAAGCCATCGAACGTCTACCTCAGATTCCGACCACCGAGACGCTGAATGCCATCCCCACTTTGGAGGAGACTCAGCAAGCAATACGTCAACTGTCCAGTGGCAAAGCTCCTGGGTCTGACGCTATCCCAGCTGAAGTCTACAAAGAAGGCGGAATGGCACTGGTAGAGAAACTTCACCAACTCTTCCAGCTTGTATGGCAGCACGAGACAGTTCCTCAGGACTTTAAAGATGCTTCCATCGCGCATCTCTACAAACGAAAAGGAAACCGCCAGGCATGCGACAACCACCGTGGTATCTCCCTGCTCTCCATCGCAGGCAAAACCCTGGCTAGAGTTCTACTCAATCGGCTCAACGAACATCTAGAGCAAGGACTCTTACCTGAAAGCCAGTGTGGCTTCCGGAAAGATCGCGGGACTATCGACATGGTGTTCGCTGCCAGACAGCTACAGGAGAAATGTCAGGAACAGAACGTCGACTTGTACTCCACCTACGTCGATCTGACCAAGGCCTTCGACACCGTTAGTAGGGAGGGCCTTTGGAGAATCATGGCGAAGTACGGCTGCCCAAAGACGTTCATCGCCATCGTACGCCAACTTCACGATGGAATGCTGGCCAGAGTCCAAGACAACGGAGAGACGTCTAAACCATTCCCAGTCTCAAATGGAGTGAAACAAGGCTGTGTTCTTGCTCCCACCCTGTTCAGCCTGATGTTCTCGGCCATGCTTACAGACGCATTCAGGGACACAGACGCAGGAATCAGCATCAGGTACCGTACAGATGGGTCTGTCTTCAACCTCAGGAGGCTTCAAGCAAAAACCAAGGCTGCAACTGACACCATCAATGACCTGCAATTTGCTGATGACTGCGCCCTCAACGCTGCTTCAGAAGCCGCCATGCAGCACAGTGTTGACAAGTTCTCTGACGCCTGCAACAACTTCGGGCTGACAATCAGTACAACAAAGATTGAAGTGATGCACCAGCCTGCTCCGGGAAAGACGTATGTTGAGCCAAATATCACCATCAACGGGCAGCGACTGAACGCCGTAGACAAATTCACCTATCTCGGCAGTACCCTTTCCAGAAACGTTGTCATTGATGATGAGGTGAATGCCAGACTTGCCAAAGCCAGTGCCACCTTCGGCAGGCTCCACAAGAAGGATGGAACCGAAGAGGCATCACCACAAACACCAAGATTAAGGTGTACAGAGCCATAGTCCTCACCACACTTTTCTATGGCTGCGAAACCTGGACTGTCTACAAACGTCACGCCAGAAAGTTGAACCACTTTCACACTACACGGCTCAGAAAAATTCTCGGCATCAAATGGCAAGATAAGATCCCAGACACAGAAGTGCTGACTACAGCTGGCCTGCCTAGCATCTACACCATCCTAATGCAGACACAGCTTCGCTGGGCAGGTCACGTTGCTCGCATGCCAGACCACCGGCTGCCAAAGAAACTCTTGTTTGGCGAACTGCAGCATGGAAAGCGCTCTCAAGGAGGCCAAAAGAAGCGCTACAAGGACACCCTTAAGACTGCTCTGAAAGCTTTCAACATCAACCACGCAATGTGGGAGCTGATAGCTCAGGACAGGAATGACTGGCGAGCAGTTGTCCAGGAAGGGGCAACATCCTGCGAGGCAAGCAGAATCTCACTAGCTGAGCAGCGCAGGCAGGCGAGGAAGACCAGAGCCATCAGACCCCTCCATGCTGCCACCCTTCCCTGTCCATACTGCCAGAGAACGTTTCGTGCGCGGATTGGCCTGACAAGTCATTTGCGTACCCACCAACTTCGACCCCAGGATGACTAGATGGTCCTCGTAGAATCGACGGACAAACAACATAGTAGTAGTGATAGCAGTAGTAATAGTAGTAGTAGTAGTAATAGTAGTAGTAGTGATAGTAGTAGTAGTAGTAGTGATAGCAGTAGTAATAGTAGTAGTAGTGATAGCAGTAGTAATAGTAGTAGTAGTGATAGTAGTAGTAATAGTAGTAGTAGTGATAGTAGTAGTAATAGTAGTAGTAGTGATAGCAGTAGTAATAGTAGTAGTAGTAGTAGTAGTGATAGTAGTAGTAGTAGTAGTAGTAGTAGTAGCAATAGCATTAGTAACAGTAGTAGTGGTAGTAGTAGTAATAGTAATAATAGTAGTAGTGATAGTAGTAGTAGTAGTAGTGATAGCAGTAGTAACAGTAATAGTAGTAGTAGTAGTGATAGCAGTAGTAACAGTAATAGTAGTAGTAGTAGTAGTGATAGTAGTAGTAACAGTAATAGTAGTAGTAGTAGTAGTAGTAGTGATAGCAGTAGTAACAGTAATAGTAGTAGTAGTAGTAGTAGTGTGGACTTGATATAGACGTATATATTTACCAGAATAATAATGTTAGAATACTCTCATGAACAATAACTCACTTCACTAATACAACCAAGCTGACTACAATAACTCACTTCACTAATACAACCAAGCTGACTACAATAACTCACTTCACTAATACAACCAAGCTGACTACAATAACTCACTTCACTAATACAACCAAGCTGACTACAATAACTCACTTCACTAATACAACCAAGCTGACTACAATAACTCACTTCACTAATACAACCAAGCTGACTACAATAACTCACTTCACTAATACAACCAAGCTGACTACAATAACTCACTTCACTAATACAACCAAGCTGACTACAATAACTCACTTCACTAATACAACCAAGCTGACTACACCATGAAGTTTTAGATTTTTTTTTAAGGGGGGGAGTGGTAAGCCAGTGGAAGGCCTCGGTCAGATGACCAAAAGCTCCAGCTGTGTCCTGACGATCCTTGCCTAACCTTACTTACCTGGGGTATACCTGGAGAGAGTTCCGGGGGGTCAACGCCCCCGCGGCCTGGTCTGTGACCAGACCTTATGGTGGATCAGGGCCTGATCAACCAGGCTGTTACTGCTGGCCGTATGCAATTCAACGTACGAACCATAGCCCGGCTGGGCAGGTACTGACTTTAGGTGCTTGTCCAGTGCCAGCTTGAAGACAGTCAGGGGTCTGTTGGTAATCCCCCTTATGTATGCTGGGAGGCAGTTGAACAGTCTCGGGCCCCTGACACTTACTGTGTTGTCTCTTAACGTGCTAGTGACACCCCTGCTTTTCATTGGGGGGATGTTGCATCGTCTGCCGAGTCTTTTGCTTTCCTAGGGAGTGATTTTCAAGTGCAAGTTCGGTACTAGTCCCTCTAGGATTTTCCAGGTGTATATAATCATGTATCTCTCCCTCCTGCGTTCCAGGGAATACAGGTTTAGGAACCTCAAGCGCTCCCAGTAATTGAGGTGTTTTATCTCCGTTATGCACGCCGTGAAGGTTCTCTGTACATTTTCTAGGTCAGCAATTTCACCTGCCTTGAAAGGTGCTGTTAGTGTGCAGCAATATTCCAGCCTAGATAGAAAAAGCGACCTGAAGAGTGTCATCATGGGCTTGGCATCCCTAGTTTTGAAGGTTCTCATTATCCATTCTGTCATTTTTCTAGCAGATGAGATTGATACAATGTTACGGTCCTTGAAGGTGAGATCCTTCGACATGATCACTCCCAAGTCTTTCACCTGGGAGTGATCCTAAAGTAACATAATCGAGGTTCAAACATGTATGCGCTGGGCCCCAGACCGACAAAATGGGATCAATCACGAGGGAACCTTCACCAAATTCAACTTCAATAAAAAGAACATAAAGTGGGACCAAGTAAACCAAGTCCTAAACGATATAAGCTGGGAAGATAGACTAAGCAACACTGACCCCAACTTATGCCTAGAACAGATTAACTCGGTGGCACTCGATGTATGCTCAAGGCTTATTCCTTTAAGAAAAAGGAGGAGTAGATGTAAAATAGAAAGAGACAGGCGCTCCCTTTACAGGCAACGGAAAAGAATAACAGAACGGCTAAAAGAGGCCAATATATCTGAAATGTGTAGGGAGTCACTGGTCAGAGAAATAGGAAACATCGAACTTAAGCTAATGGAATCTTATAGGAGTCAGGAATCGCGGGAAGAACTAAAAGCCATAAATGAAATAGAAAGAAACCCAAAGTATTTCTTTTCTTATGCAAAATCAAAATCGAGAACAACTTCCAGTTTTGGGCCCCTACTTAAACAAGATGGGTCCTACACAGATGACAGCAAGGAAATGAGTGAGCTACTCAAGTCCCAATATGACTCAGTTTTTAGCAAGCCGCTAACCAGACTGAGATTCGAAGATCAAAATGAATTTTTTATGAGAGAGCCACAAAATTTGGTTAACACAATCCTATCTGATATTATCCTGACGCCAAATGACTTTGAACAGGCGATAAATGACATGCCCATGCACTCTGCCCCAGGGCCAGACTCATGGAACTCCGTGTTCATCAAGAACTGCAAGAAGCCCCTATTACGTGCTTTCAACATCCTATAGAGAGGGAGCATGGACACGGGGGTCGTCCCACAGTTACTAAAAGCAACAGACATAGCCCCACTCCACAAAGGGGGCAGTAAAGCAATAGCAAAGAACTACAGACCAATAGCACTAACATCCCATATCATAAAAATCTTTGAAAGGGTCCTAAGAAGCAAGATCACCACCCATCTAGATACCCATCAGTTACACAACCCAGAGCAACATGGGTTTAGAACAGGTCGCTCCTGTCTGTCTCAACTATTGGATCACTACGACAAGGTCCTAGATGCACTAGAAGACAAAAATAATGCAGATGTAATATATACAGACTTTGCAAAAGCCTTCGACAAGTGTGACCATGGTGTAATAGCGGGGGCCGCGGGGGCGTTGACCCCCAGAACTCTCTCGAGGTAAACTCCAGGTACCTAACCTAACCTAACCTAACCTAACATAACCTAACTTAACCCTACCTAACCTAGCCTAACCTAACCTAACCTAACCTTACCTAACCTTACCTAACCTAACCTAACCTTACCTAACCTTACCTAACCTAACCTTACCTAACCTTACCTAATCTAACCTTGCCTAACCAAACCTAACCAGTGGCCACCCATGGCCATCCAGAATTACAACTACTGATGCCAATAACAAAATCCCCTCAACAAACACAGAATACAACCTCGTTCATATTTGCTAATATACAGGGCCTTAAGCCATCCACCAACAACAAAATACCTTTTATCAGTGGACTTCTAGAGGAGTATAATGCAATGTTTGCAGCCTTCACAGAGACTCTCACAAAAGATCACTTTGACAGTGAAATATGGATAAGTGGTTACAACCTCTTTAGATGCGGCAGAATGAACAGGCAACAAGGGGAGGTTGGCCTGTATGTCAAAGAGTCCCTCATCTGCACGGAGTTGCTGAACACCACAAATGAGGTAGTTGAAGTTCTGTCAATGAAGATAGAGAACCAAAACCTAGTCATTGTGGTTGTATATAAGCCACCAGATGCAACCTCACAGCAGTTCAAGGAACAGCTACTGAAAATTGATTACTGTCTGGAAAACCTTCCAGCTCCATCCCCAAACATCTTACTGCTTGGTGATTTCAACCCAAGGCATACAAAATGGAAGAATGTAGCAAATAATGTTATAGCTGAAACAATCCCTGGAGGTAGCGCAGATGAAAGGTCACACACACATGAGCTACTAAGTCTCTGCGAAAAACACACCCTAAGCCAGCAGATAGTGGAGCAAACAAGACTAGAAAACACCCTTGACCTTATCTTCACAAATAATGAGGACCTGATAAGAGACATAAGAATATAAAAAAAAACTAATTCCGATCGCAACCTAATCGAAGTCCAGACGTACATGCATAGGGGTCCTGATCAGCAGAATGCATGCACCTGTGAAGGTGTCTTCACAAAATACAACTTCAACAACAAGAACATCAACTGGGACCAGGTAAACCATGTCCTAAACGAAACATGTTGGGAAGATATCTTAAATGACATGGATCCAAACCAGTGCCTTGAAAGGATCAACTTCCTGGCAGCTGAAGCATGTTCTAGGCATATTCCCCTAAGAAAGAAGAAGAGCAGGAGTAAACTGGAGAGAGAAAGACGCTCCCTCTACAGAAGACGACGAAGAGTCACTGAGCTCCTCAGGAGTGCTAGAATATCTGATACACGAAAGGAGGTGCTGACCAGGGAAGTGGAAACTATCGAACTTAAGTTAAATGACTCTTACAGGAACCAGGAGAGACAGGAGGAGCTTAAAGCTATTAGTGAAATTGAAAGAAATTCAAAATATTTCTTTTCATATGCCAAAAACAAGGCAAATTAAACACCCGTTTTAAAAATGGAGGGGATAATAACTAGAACAGAGTTTCTACAATTTTGGGCCCTACGGGGAAAAAAAAGTAAGGGACCGGGGGTAGTAATTCTGAGGGTCTCACTTTCAGATACAACAGTGCCACGATCCCCGTGCAAAAAAAATGATAGGATGGATAATGAGAATTCAAAACGAGGGTGTGCCCTGATGATCCTTTTCAAATCCCTTTTTTTTAGGCTGGAATACTGCACCCCCATTTCAAAGCATGAAATCGAATCTAGAAGGGTACAGAATCCTTACGATAAGTTCTGTCAAGCACTTTAACCTTAAAACTTAAACTTACACTCGTTGGGAAAGCAGGAGAGAGAGATTATAACCCAGGAAAAAACTTGGAAGGGAAAGGTCCCAAATCTGCCCCGAAATCACCCCCACGAAAAATAAAAGACTGGGCAGGCGATGCAAAAAGCCCCCAAAAAAAGGGGGGCCATTGGTACACTGGGAAAACACCAAAATGTCCCGGGGCCCCCGTGTTCAACACCTCCCCAAACATTGGGAATTGCCAAAAACCCCCTTTCAAAAAGAACTGACAGATACGTAAAGTCGTGCCGGGTCAGCCCCGGGTGTGGTCGACGTTGGGCTGGTGCGGCCACGTAACAGCCCGTTGTCGGCCCGATCCTCGGGGGGCCTGGTATGGGGCCGCCCCCGGAGGCGTTGATCCCGGGAAAAACCTCCAGGTAACCTCCAGGTAAACAGGTAACCTTACCCCTTTCATAGCTTCCCAAATTCCTAACCCCCTCCCCAAACCCAACCCAACCCACCCACCCCCCTCCCAAAATTTAACCCCATCCTCCCCCAAACCTAACCTTACCTAACCTAACCTTATCTAACTAACCCAACCCCCCTAACCAACCTAACCCCAAAACCCAACCCATACCTTACCTTACCTAAAAAATAACCTACCCACCTTCCTCCAACCTCCCCTTTCCGGGAAATGGAAAAAAAACCGCACAATGGAAATATAAACACAAGCGTTAAAGTGATCCTTTATTGAAACGTTTCCCCCCAGGGGCTTTTTTAAAAATCCAAAAGATCTCGGGGGGGGAAGGAGGAGTTTTTAGTCACAGAACGCCGGGCCAGGTGGAGATGCGCATTGAGATGTCCGAGCGGGGGGTTTTAGAGGAACGTCGTTGAAGGGGGGTTGAAAGGGGCAGACCCTGCGTTTTTCCATTCCCCTTCTTTGATACGAGAAAAGTTTCATTTTTTTCGTGTGTTTTAGAAACCGTTTTCCCGTTTAAATTGTTTGGGTTAAGAAAGGGGGACCGGTTTTTCGAATTGAGATTTTCTTCGTATAACGACAGAAACCGACTTACCCACAGAAGACAACAGTCATAACATTCT